>NC_137610.1:8218729-8221229 GCF_963280865.1 Gymnoscopelus braueri
GAGAATTGAAGGCGCTTCTTCAGATTGTAAGTTCTTTCTTTCTTTTCTTTCTTTCTTTCTTTCTTTCACAGTTTGTCATGAGAGGATTTGATGCAATCTCGAACTGTCATTACTCATAGTTGTTTTTAATTGTTTTTGGTCGTCGTGTGTGGAAGGAAAAAAACGCCAAATACAAGTTTAACATTTTTTTAAGTCCTGGGACGTGCGCTTTTGCGCACAAGTTGAGCGCTGTCAACTGGATCTCCGTGCACTTATACAGGAATTACAGCAAACAAGAAATAAGCTTGCCCTAGTATGGCTGTACCTACATATATAGCTACGTTTTAAAAACCGATGCGAATAATTGTTCATTTTAACTCGTGCTTTAACTTGTTCCCTCGCCGTATAACTCGGTCAAAACGGAGAATTTTCCCACAGAAGTTTTTTGTGTCCCCCGTGTGAAAAGTTTGTGGCCGGGGTCAGCATGAGGATTCTGCCTGGGCTGATGTCAAGAGATCATTTGGCACGATGATGATGACAGGGTAAAAGAGGACAAGGCCCCTCTCTGCTATGGGCAGATAGGTAATGACTATAGGGTGTTCCCTTCACATTTAGACATTAGGCTGTCTCAGATAACGCTTTCTCCGAGCAATGGCTGGCAATGCGCGCAGGGCGATAAGGACGCTGACAGCGGTCTACACACGCACTGATGATGATGACAACAACAAAAAAAAGGAAATGCGTGCTTGAGTAAAAAGTAAATAAAAACATATGCGGATAGTTTGCCTATATGCTGCATTGATTTAGCAATATAATTCAGTGGGGGATCAAGTGTTAAAAGATAAAGCCTCTTATTTGTCCCTTTCTCAATTGCACGAATCACATTTAAAACATATATTATTCACAATACTTGATATCCGTTTTGATAGTGTCAGGTCCCATCGTCTGACTTAAGTGACATATTCAGATCCTTTAAACATTATTTTTTAAACAACTTATGTTGTTTTTCGGGACTCTACTGTGATAGCCTTGGATCAGCCTATCGTTGATGCATTTTATCGAGTCTGACTTTTACGTTGATGAATCTGATGATCATTGATATGCAAATGTCAAAATCGATCAAATACATCTATGATTGTCTTGATCCAAGGCTATACTCCTGTGACAATTTATAGAGCTTATACCCCCCTCGCAATCGCATGTAAAGCTATGTTGTCTTGTATGAGAAACAATCCGGAGGAATGGTGGGGGTCCTCTAAGTCGGATTGTTTTTCAGCTGAAAGGGAAAGGTTATCCTCCCGACCATCGAGGAGGCACACGCACGCACGCACGTACGCACACACACGCACGTGCGCACACACGCACACACACACACACACACACACACACACACACACACACACACACACACACACACACACACACACACACACACACACGCACACGCACACGCACACACGCGTTTATGTGTCGGGGGTAGGGGTGTTTGCTGAAGCCGGATCTCCCTAGCCATGGCATTTTGTTTTGAGCAGGTGCCGTGGCTCTTGAAGAAGTCCCCACATAAGGTAAAGTGGCATTAGAGCGCCTCTGTCCCGCTCTGTCCTAAATGGCACACTTATATATAGGGCTGCCAATTCAGCACATTGTCCCGGCACGGCACACTGAGGCAGTTATAGCCTTATACACCATGCCATGGTTGTTGCTCCGTCGCCCCTCCGGCTGCGCTGGACGGTGTGCAGTTCATTGTACTTGGACTTTTCTGTGTTATATTTTTGTCCCGAGGTTCCCAAGGTTCGTTTTCAGTGAGCCCAATTCTAATTTCTGAAAATAACTCAAACATGCCTATATAGTCTAATAATAATAATAATAATAATAATACAAATTAATTATAAAAAATTAAAAATAATTATAATTTAAAATAATTTACAATAGTTCAGTGAAATTGCATTTTTCTTTTGCTTGTTAATGCAGACATGAAATGCAGGGTTATTGGTAATATAGGCCCAATGCCGTTATATTTAAAAGCTGTTCGCCTCTCCACCAACACAGATTTTAAACAAATAAAACGTATAACCATCAGTAATTGGATTATAGGAATCAAACAAATTTGCGCATATTTTTTTTTAAATAGCCTAGTAATTGGTCTGTAATATAATAGGCATAGGCTATTAGAATATACTGGCTTCTCACAAGATGAGAATAATTTATTAGGCCAACAAAAAAAATGCTCATTTGTGGGCACGATATGGAGAGAGTTAAGGTGGCGAGGAAGGATGCATGACATGAGAGAGAAAGAGAAGAGGAAAAAAAGAAGTTCAATGCTCTGAACATTATTCACTATTCGAGTTTTGCGCAGTGGTGTAAAGTAACTAAGTACATGTACTCAAGTACTTAAGAACCATTTTGATGTATTTTTTACTTTACTGGAGTATTTCCAATTTTCAATACTTTTACTTCTAGGCTATACCCCATTACATCTCAGAGGTGAATGTTGTACTTTTACTCCTCTACAAATTATTTG
>NC_137610.1:8226229-8254009 GCF_963280865.1 Gymnoscopelus braueri
GCTCAAAGAAATATGAACACTGGTTCATATATAATCGATGTCGTGATCTGAGACAGACTGTATGACGTCTGGGATTTTGGATATCATAATATTGTCATAATATATAATATGTCATAAGTGTTATCTTTTCCTGGTGTTAATCACTTACTTTATCGCCATGCAACGTGTTGTAAGCTTTTAGAAAATTGGTGAAAATATATAGATTTTTTTTAAAAGAAAATATATATTATCTCCACAATAAACAATATCTATATTGAGGTATGTGGTCAAAAACATTGTGATATTAGATTTCTTCCATATCGCCCAGCCTTAAACCTTCCACCAAAACAGAAGAATACATGAAAAGGAAAGCGGCACTGAACACCTTTACTCCTTCCGTTTGCTGTGTCAAACAGGTAGAAGAAATATTGCCTTTCTTTCTTGACTACAAGGAGGTGAAAGGAGCCATGAAAATCAGGCATATCAAATGACAAAACAGACAGTCTCTTGACACACCGCAACCCATAGCTTATGACATTGTACACCCAGCAAAAAGGATTGACACAGACAAGTATGACAAAAGGCTGGATAGGTGTTGATATTTGCCAACCTGTGTGGTATTGTCTGTTGATGGGACAAAACCACACAGGTATCTGTGTCACTGGAGATGGCCCATGCAGGTTATTTGGGTGGTACATATTCAGTGAGATTGTATGGTTGTATCTGGTTGTCTACGAAGGAGCTAATAATTGTTTTCTCTCACTTTTAGTCATTACACGTGTATCTCAGTTAATCCAAACACACATGTCTGTGTTGCCACTTCTATTCTACCATATTGCTCACATGCCAGTGAGGTGTCGCTATAGTGCAGCGACAAACATCGCCCGGCTTACTTCCCTGAACACGGCCAATTGGCTTCGTGGTGGACATGAGGTACCTTACTCCTGTTCCAACCAAGCGCCAAGGACACACATTTATACAGCAGTCTATACATTAGATAGCAGACAAGACACTGAGATAGTAGATCATGTGTAAAATGCATGAGAAAAACTCAAGTAGGGGCTAAGTGCTAATTTAGACTTCAAAAACTTCAAAATAACATGAATTATTATATCGTCAGTGTCCAGCCGGGACCAGCTAACTCCTTTTTCAGTTTTTTTTTTTTTTTTCATAAATCAACGCTATTGAACCCCCTCTACATCTGTGTAATTTTTTTTAAATAATAACATATGAAAAGTATTAAAAAGCGCCTCTGATGAAAACTCCTAACTCCATTGGACCCTCAAACTGTCCGTCAAAAACAAACAACTCCCCCCTCCTCTCAGGCTCTCGAGAAGCTCTGCTCTGTATGAGGCAGACAGGGAGAAGATTTTTCAATGCTTTTGGGAGAACATAAACTGGGAAGAGAAGAGAATGTATGTGCAAGGTTTGATAGATGTCACCCCAGTAAAGAGGAGAAGGGTGTCTTCACAAAGGTCATCTGCTCGTGTTTTCTTTTTACATGTTAATGGACAGAGAATGAGTGTGTGCAGGAGTTTGTTTCAAACATCTCCAAGAGCTCAAGGAGATCATGCCAAAAGACTTTCACAGCTTTTATGACAATCTAAAGCACTAAGAAACACCCACCACACACACGCAACACACAACAGTGTGATAATAAAATGTTGATAGGTATATGATAGGTAAATTCAACTGTGGTTGTTATTGTTAGTGCAGTAGGCTACAGATTTGATAGGCTAAAGATTCTATTTTTCATGAATGTATTTTGTATTTATATGCCATTTTTTTATTGTTGGTGTGCCATGATCGCTTTTGTTAAATACATGATTGAGTATTGAGGCAGAATTGTTTGTTGCACTCAACTGTAGAAGAACAACAGTGGTAACAGTTAGATCCATGGTTGTTTACAATGCATGTTCAAATAAAAGTTGTTTAAGTACAGAATTCAGCTTGATCTATAGTATATGAGGATGGCGCTCACCATAAATAGCTGATCTCCAAGCTCACAATGCGTTTTGATGTGTTGTGAGCTTTGAGATCCATTGCCAGCTGTTCTTATCAATGATGGACAAAACCTCCTAACTCCACTTGCACTGGATTTGGGTAAAGTGGTGATAATATAATGACACATGCAAGTATCTGATAATATATAAAGTCACAATACCAAGTTTGATGAGGCAGTATTGCTTTGTTTTAAAAAATATAAGGTTTTCTTCATTTTCTGAAAAATTGATATTTTGTTTTTCATTTCCTGAACAATTACCATTTTGGATTTAGCTGGTTCCGGCCGAACAGCAGAGATATGTTGCTTCACATTCACATAAGGAAGTATAGGTTAGTCTTAAAGCTGAAATACCAAATAAAAGGACAACTCTCATTGATGGAGTAAGGAAATGCACACATTTTGCAGAGTGTTCTAGCTTTTCTGAGTTTTTATAAAGTATACCTTGTTATGGGAGTATCTAGCTGACAATGTTCCCTCCAGCAACAGCAAGACCATTTTCTTTTATCAGTGAAGAAAACGATGATTTACTGATCAAATCAAAATCACTGTCATCTGCAAGTACCATAAATGCAAAAGGACTTGTGACTTATGCAGATGGAGAGATATTGGCAGCTCATACAGCGTGCAGACAGCAGCAGGGCACAGGGACAGTTTGCGGGACATAATACAGACTGCAGGCGTATCGCTTTACATTCAAGTTTAATATCCAACTAGTTTAATATCCTGTTGAAATGCCATCTGATAATATGTCTCTGTATGTTTGGACAAATGCAGACAGTAGACTATACATACTACTCTAGATATATATACATTTGGAATAAGGGAGGAAACGCGTTGAAATGTTGTGGTGAGGTGGAGGCCTCTCCTGCTGTTCCCATAATCCCCTCTGATACCAGTGCGGCGAGGAGCTGCTGAAAGTGGCACATGCCACGTGTAGCCGGATACACTGACCAGTCAGAACATGTAGCCGGATACACTGACCAGTCAGGACACATGCATGACCGTAGACAAGTGAGGATGGATGGCAATGCATGCACACACACACACAGCAAAGATGCACGAATGAAAACAATTACGCATATGCTGCACAATCAAGCGCATGCATACGCGCGCCCACGCACGCACGCGCACACACGCACACACGCACACACACACACGCACACACGCACACACACACACACACACACACACACGCCACTCAGAAGTTTGCTTTGCATGCAAATGTAAGGCAGGCAAGCAGGCACGCGGCAGCATTCAGTCATCCCCTGCGCAAAAAAAACTATACACAGTGATTTTTATGTTCCGTTTTACATTCTGGTGTTTCCCCTGCTGCTGCTGCTCCTCCTCCTCCGCCTCCTCTTTTGTGAAAGAAGTGTCTCCCTCCGCTAAAACCTGCGTGCGGCCGCTCTCCGCTGGTAGCGGTCTTGGGAGAAACGGGGCGAGGCAGCAGGAGTTCGAGGGCAGGGAGGGCTTCCAAAACAGCCCTATGTGGTTCGCGGAATCGAGGAGCGAGGCCTCGGTTGAAGGTGGCCCCACCCACCACGCCAAAAAAACATCAGATTCCCATTGGTCGCTGGCCAGCCGTCTGACGCAGGGCGTTACCATGGTTTCCAATGGCCGGAGAGGAGCCTCTAATCAGGCCCCGTTGTCATTATGGGGTGGCGGTGAGGCGTACGGGCCTGTGGAGGAGAGAGAGAGAGAGAGAGAGAGAGAGAGAGGGAGGGAGGGAGGGAGCGTGCGGGAGGGAGAGAGAGCTAGACATAGCGAGGGAGAAAGTGACAAAGCCTAAGAACAGAACCGGAACACCTGTGCACAAGGATGAGAGAGAGAGCATGAGTGCTAGAAAGAGGAAGAGAGACGGAGAGAATGACTGAGAGAGGGAAAGAAGGAGAGAAAGTTAGAAAGTCAGGCGTGCACAGTCACAGCATGGTTCGCTGGTGATGGCAGATCTCCCTAATGCAGTGGTTTTCAACCGGTGATCCGGGGACCACCAGTGGTCCTTGAGGGGGTTCCAGGTGGTCCCCAGCTAAATGGTGATGGAGAGTTGGTAACCAAATGGACCCTTATAGATCTTTAACTCTTGAGAGTGTTAAATGAAACCAAATGGACCATTTGGTTTCATTTTACGCTCTCAAGAGTTAAATTATTGTTAAACATCTTTATTTTGCCTGTTATCGTTTGCCTGTGACAAAATATTCTACGTTTTGGGTTCTGAGAGTCTAAATCTCATCAAATGGTGGTCCCTGGCTCAAATGCCGAATAAATAATGGACCTTGATGTGAAAACAGTTGAAAACCACTGCCCTAGTGCATTTACACAGCAACAAACAATGAATATACAACACTACTTTTCGCAAGACAAAGAGATACATTTTCTCTTGGTTTCACTGCTCACTGCCCAGTATGACTTGTTTTACCCAAAGAGCTGTCAAAAGCGCCCTACAGTTTCGTATTCCATATTTCTTCACTGGCCTTTATGCCTCAGCCAAATGTGCTTTTTTGACTATGTAGAGCAGCGTGTCTAGCTCTACATATGGTATACTTTCCTGAATTTCCCTCCAGGGATCAATAAAGGTTTATCATATCCTGCGCACTGCCCCTGGCATTGACGAGGCACGAGTGTGGGTCATAATGTTACAACTTACAAGTGAGGAAGACAGACCCCGGTGTAGCAGGGGTTGGGTGGGCTCTTCAAGACATAACCCCCCCCCCCCCCACCCCTCATGTGTGTCCCGTGTGTGCGCGGCTAATCTTGGAAATCGCTGGACCGATCAGTGTCAAACCTTTTGTGTATGCTGCAGTAGGCCAAGGAGGACACTCCAACCCCCAAAAATGATTGGCTATTAGCTACCATGGCCATTGTAATTGTCTTGTTGTGGATAAAAATACTGTATTGATTGATTAGTGATTGAGGGCCTGCCCTGGATCTTATTCTACTGTGGCACCTGTTGTAGGTCGTTGTAGATAAAGCACATTATTTATTAGCTCAGACTGGAAGAGACAGTCAGCTAAATGCTTAAAATGTACTGTAATGTAAGGCTGCTTGGTGACCAGCTGACTGGACTGAGAACTCAGGTTTCGTGTTCGTAATCCAACACACTGTAATACACCATGACGGATGGCTGCGTTCCAGCTCTCTGACATTTGTAGCCTTCACATGCACACATACATAGACAGACAGACAGACAGATATACAAAGACAGTTGGACAGATGGACTGATGGATTCACACAAACATGCCATGCCGCGCGCACGCGCACACACACACACACACACACACACACACACACACACACACACACACACACACACACACACACACACACACACACACACACACACACACACACACACTCTAACACACACACACAGAAATCCAACTGCGACTGTTGCATCTTACGTGTGTGTGTGTGTGTGTGTGTGTGTGTGTGTGTGTGTGTGTGTGTGTGTGTGTGTGTGTGTGTGTGTGTGTGTGTGTGTGTGTGTGTGTGTGTGTGTGTGTGTGTGTGTGTGTGTGTGTGTGTGTGTGTGTGTGTGTGTGTGTACCCCATCTGAAGAGAATTACAGGCAACTTATGGCACCCACCTGTTGTGCTTTTCACACGGTTAATGCTAACCTCATGTCACCAGAGCCCTTCAGTGCCCAAAATGTGCATTTAGCATTTTAACTCTGAAATATGATGGGCCTAAAACAGCTAAACAACTCACCCATACAACCAGATTACTAGAGGCAGTTCATTTGTCTTTGCTTGCAGTCAGCGTAACCTAATAAAATGTCCACCTCAGTGTGCCAATTATGGGTCAGTCTGTACAGTTATATTTAACATGATTAGTGTCTAGTATAGTGTTTCCCCAGTTGATATTGTTAATGGTAATCAAGTGAAAGCAGCTGCTGCAAAGCTGTTATATTTGTCATGCTATTTATTTTCTGTTTTGCCACCATTATGTTTTATTAATTGTGTATTTATTAATTCCATCTCATCACAATGAACACTTAATGTCGTGCAGAAAAACAAGCCCCCATAAAATGTATTGTAGTGTTTAAGTGTTTCCATTTGTTGATGTGGGTGGGTGGGTGGGGGAATCCATATTTGTGGTATCTGTTGTACGACAAAGTACACATAGGGCTTAAGTTGTTGTTTCTTTTACAAATCGAATGTGTTTAAGAGTGCAGGAGTGCCTTACGCCGTAGGAAAGGATAATTTGCTGGCTCAGCATTACTGCTCATTCGCAGGGAGCTTATGCCATGTCCCACAACCCCCCTCCCTTAATATGGGAAATATACTACATAGGCTGGGCCTGTGATGTCAATTGTTATTGCTGGAGGCATGCTATAGGAAAAATCTCATTTGCTTTTGTACAGCGCAGTAGTGAAAAGAAGCTTATGTCATAAAGACACTATTGTGGCAGGCTAGAGGCCTGCTCTGTGTGTGCGTGTGTGTGTGTGTGTGTGTGTGTGTGTGTGTGTGTGTGTGTGTGTGCGTGCGTGTGCGTGTGCGTGTGTGCGAGAGAGAGAGAGAGAGGCAGAGTTTAGGTACGTGTACAGTATATGTGTGTTTGTGTTTGTGTAAGAGAACTTGTGTGTTAGCCTGTGTGGGAAGGTGGATACGTATAAGTGTGCATGTATTAATGTGTGCTTGTGTGTGTGCGTGCCTGTGTGCGTGCCTGTGTGCGTATGTGTTAACACTGCCACAACTGCGCCACACACCGACAACTTCACGTGTGTTTTCCTTGCATTCGTGGCGGCTTTCAGGGAACAATGGTGTCTGCCTGTTTGTCGGTGCTGTATACAAAGGGTGTTAAGCACCAACGCTTTTGTGAGAGAGATTTATGAATGAGAGTGGCTATTGTAACTGCCATAAATGATTACATGTTCCCCTTCACCTGGCTCTCTTTCTCTTTGATTTTATGTACAGTACTCTCTGCTGTTGGGAAACTCCTGGCTGTGGTGCTTTAATGTTATGTAGAAAGTTTGACTAAATATGATGTCCATGGTCATCTGCCTTTAAGCAACTACGCATGTCCAGATTTTGATGATTTGAATAATCAATCTACCAGTGCAATGCGATACATTTGCAGCTTGTAGGCTTAAATTTAACTTGATTACAGCCACAGTCCAGGCATGTCTTCAACTGGTGTGGATTGAGTTAAGGTGGGATACATTAATTGTTACATTTAAATTTTAAATTTTTAGATTTGGGGAAATAAATAGTAATAGAAAGAACATTAACAACCAGTTGGAACTCAACAGCAAGACAACTCTCTCTTTTTGTACCATTTTGCCACCCTTTTTGTTACTAGTACCATTCCTTCTATGTCATATTAAAAATAACACCGTAATCTGTTAACATAAATGAAGCACATTTGAAGAGAAACATTGCAGTGATTTGTCTTGTTGTAAATTCAACTATTTTGACAGTTTGGACAGAACATGACTGGGACCAAAAAAAGGACAGAAAAACACACACAAATAAAAATAAGAGCACAAGTACAATTTCACATTTACAATATATCCATTCCTGAGAAGCATCTTGAGTTTTCAGGCTTTAAAAAAAAAAAAAAAAAGTGAATGCATACAAAAAACACATTGTAACATCCTCCTCCATTCCAATGGCCAGCGTCCACCGTTACATTTGCTTTCTCCGTGTTTCCTGTGTGGCGGTAGATTTGTGCCCCGTCCCCTAAATCATTCCCCTCTCTCGTAGATTACTCCCCTGCCGCAGCCACGGTCTGACGGACTGTCGCTCTCTCTCTCGCGTGCGCTCTTGTTCCCCCTCTCTCTCTTTCCATCTCCCCCAGCGGACTCATTTACATTTATGCACACAGCAATTAATTACATGCCGGCGTTGGCCCTGTAAATTAAAAGGGGAGCGCAGGGGTTGCCCCTCGTTAATTGGCCCTGACAGGGGAAGTCTTGTTCAGGGGTCGTGACAGGGCTGACAGCCGGCCCCTGGGGACCAAAGGGAACTCGGGCCAAGGTTTAGGTTTAGCACGGTTCAGTTCAGTGAAGTTAAACGTATGCAGGAAAGGAACACAGAAGAAGAAAAACGAACGATCAACATTTATGCAGTGGTGGAAAAAGTAACTATTTACTCAAGTAAAAGTATCAATACTGCAATATAGAAATACTCTGTTACAAGTAAAAGTCCGGAATTCAAAATTTACTTGAATAAAAGTACAAAAGTATTGGCATTAAAATGTACTTAAAGTACCAAAAGTAAAAGTGCTAAAATGTTTGATGCGACGCGTTGTGAGCTTGTAGATCGGCTATTTTCAAATAGCCTATGTATAAAATAGGGCTAAAGTGGTTAATATATGCTTCATAATATCATAATTTATGTCTGAAAAGTAACTAGTAAGTAAAGTTTTCAAATAATTGTAGTGGAGTAAAAGTACAATATTTGCCTCTGAGATGTAGTGGAGTAGAACTAAAAGTATTGGAAATTGGAAATACTCAAGTACAAAGACCTCAAAATTGTACTTCAGTGCGGTACTTAAGTAAATGTCTACTCAGTTACTTTCCACCACTGCATTTATGCATGGGCTTGTGAGGGAAATGAACATCGATTACCTACTTACTTGTCAGTGTTATTAATTTTAGCTGAGCTTTACTTCCTTATCCAGAGTGACTTTACAAATGAGAGCAACTATAAATATAAGCTTAGATTCCTGAACTGGCTACTGGCAGCAAGAAATCAATAGCAAGGGTCAAAGCCACATTGCTCTGACAATAGATCCCTGTGTTCCACATTAAGTGCCTTGAAAACTCCCCCTTCGTCACTGTATAGGTCATAGATCTACAACCGTATGTTTTGCTCTTTATTTTAAAGCCGGCTGTGCATTGTTGGGTTTTGGGCTTTCTTTCATCCAAAGCACTTTCTGACGACTTATCCGACCTCTCCTCTCCTCTCCTCTCCTCTCCTCTCCTCTCACAGCCCTCCTTTTCTTTTCTTCTCTGTCACGCAGTGATGTGTTTGTGCATACCTTGTTGGCCCAACAAAAGAGACAAGTAAAAAAAAAAAAAAAAAAGAGAGAGAGAGAGAGAGAGAGAGAGAGAGAGATCCCATTCATGTCTGCCTGCCTGCCTTTGACATTCACCACTTGTTTTTACAACCTTTTTTTTTCTCTTTTCCAAGGCGCTCTGTTTGCACAGCGGAACGGCCTTTGTCTCAGAAAGACGTGGGACAATGACGAACCGCACAATGTAATCTCCTCCTTAAGGGGTTAGCCAGCCAGCCAGTCAGTCAGCCAGCCAACGGAGGGGCGAGGTTGGGAAGGACCGATGTGCCGGTGCTTGCCCTGGCTCTCCCCTCCACCTCCAACCCCCTTCAACTTGGGCAATATTTCATGTTAACCATGACTCGCAGAAGAATACGTGTTGTCACTTAAGCCTCTGTAATGTTTTACCCGGGCCCTTTGTGCTAGGCGGGACAAAAAGCTTTTCACTTGGGGGCAAACATCCCCCCTCCTCCTATAGTTATTCCGGCTTGTTAGAGGGAGGTGTGCTGCTGTGCTTCGCCCACCCATGATCATATCTGGTTGATCCGGCTGATCCTGGACTGAGGTGTTAAAGTGCAAACCTTGGAGTCTGGGCTCAAGTCATGGGATTGAAGCCTGCACGTAACTGCACAGTCCCTCGTTGCAGCGTGTCGTGAGTTTGTGCATCTGCTATATTTTCGCAGAACTTTCGCCCCCCAGAACAGGGATGTTACTGTTCATGTGGTTCTTCTGCAAGGTCCCATTGCACTGCAGGGCGAGGCGTTGTGAGGGACTGAGGCTTCGGTGTAGAGCAGTGGTTCTCAGAGTGGATTCCAGGGACTCTCAGGGTTCCTTTTGGAGGGTCTAAATGTACCCGTATACAAGTCTGTAACTCTGACAGTGTACAAATGGAACCAAATGGACCCTAACGGGTCCATTTTGTTCCATTTGTATACTGTCAGAGTTATGGGGAGACCTTGAAATTGAAAAGTTTGAGATCCATTGGTGTAGAGGTCCAAAATGATGGTACTGAACCCTCATTCCGAGATCCGATTGGATCCGACATTTCTTTTCTCGTAATGACGGACTTAAACCCTAATGGACCTATGATCCATCCATTAGACGGCCGTTCCAAAGATCTGATTGGTTCTGAGATATTGCAGAACCCACCTGGTGCATGGCCGAGAGGAGAGAGAACACTGAGACCCGGCATCCGAGATAGTTTGGGAATTATATGGACCCGACAAACCCAATAATTATCATTTATTTAAAAAATGCTGTTCTACCAGTAGATGACAGTGATAGGCTACTCCATAATGGAATCTAGCGGAATCTATAGACCAATTATTTGTTTACCAACATTGAGACTGGACGCACAGGTGATTGTTTCATGCAATCAATTGCCAACATATTGTTTCGGGGTGCGCTGGTTTCAGTTCATTAAACCTCCTCTCGTGTGTTGGCTAGTGAGGCGCGTCCTAGCGAGACATGACAGAATGGGTTTCATTTGGTGCCGGCCTGCGAGCGCACACTGGTTCTTATCAGTGTGACGTCGTCTGTTAAGGGGTCTACATAGCAGCCTACAATAAGTGACAATGAAATAAAATGGCAAGTTAGCCTATATTGTAGTGGTCAGTTCCCCCCCCCCATATGGTGATAAATCACATAGACCTACTGCATGGCTCTTCACATGGAATGTAATGGATTTAACTGTTTTATGAACATTTTGATTTGCAAAGGACCCCATTCCTTTTTTAAAGTAAATGCTCATATAAGTTAACAGTTAGATGCATCTTTACCATCTACCTCACCTCTGGTGCAAGTAGCTGTTGCGCAGCTCCAATTTCTCCCTTTTATTTCGTGTAATTTGATCAGAGCCTTATCATCATGCAAGTTACACAGCACTTAATGCGTTCATCTCCTGATCAGCGCTGACCATGGGTCTTCTCGGCTCCACTCAGGTATTACACATAATGATAAACAATAATATAATGTGGATCTGAACCCGTACGGGTCTTGGGTATTGTCTCAGGTGTTTGATTTGGGTGGACCTGTGAAGACTGGTGTCAAATGTATGTACCATAAATGTATAGGCTCACGTATCGATACACATGTCCCTGGACATCAGGCCATGTCCTCCACACCACTGTTATTAAGAGGAAATGACATGGCCTTGTAATAAATACATTTTTGGTATAAGTGGCCCCAGAGGGGATAAAATCCGTTAAGTCTTCAGCATTAGTGCCATGCTCAATATCCATCAGCCTACACAGGGAATGCAACCCATAACCTTAAGAAGCACAGAGCCACATAAAAACAACAAAAACTGCTGTGAATCTTTTCAGTGAGTTGTAGAACCAGTGGTGGACAGTAATAAAGTTGTACATTTACTGTTTAAGTAATTTCTGAATTTGACCGGGTAACCAAATGTGGTGTAACACTGCACTGTGTCTGCAAACTAAACTACTCATTTTGGAGTGAATTTCCTTGCTAAGCCAGGACCTGTACATAAATCGGGATGCCAGAAAGAAATGAAGAAGAAAACGAGGTATAGCTGGCAAGGGATTTTGACCCAAATACAAAATGTTGGAAAATTACTTTTTTCGTTCAGCTCAGAATTACAGCTAGCGTTACTGTTAGGCTTTGTGTAGTATAGTGGTTCTATAAGCAAATCAGTGCATTCATTGTGTGGTTTCAGAGAGTTACAAGGTTCTGTAAATCCATTGTGAAAACAATACAGCAATTCACACAGTAATTTGAAAACACATAAGTGTTTTTAAAAGCATACTTTGAATGCTTCAGTATTTTTATTTTAGTATGGTTTTTAACTGGAGTGAAATTTGGCTTGAGCGACTTATATTTGACCAGGAGCATCCATACTTTGACTCAAATACTTGAGTACTATAACCACTGCATGCCTCAAGCAACCAGAGGCCAGCAGCAACAACCCCGGCAACCTAACCAGTGAGCAGTCAGACCTCTGTGTGAGTCAACATGTGCTCATAAGCTCATCATTTATGGGTCAGCTGACCCCCATTTGGGCTTAATTGTCCGTATGATGAGTTGGAACTGGACCCATGCAGGTTTCCTACGGCGCAGACATGGCAGTGGCAGCACAGAGCTCCACGCAGCACTAAGCTCACAGTGAGGGAGCACCAGGGTTTCATAGAGTTCCATTGTTCTCGTGCCCCCCCACACCCCCTCCCCTCCATGATGTGTCCACGTCGGCACAAGTGGCATTGACAGCTGCGGTGAGACCACATTTTGGGGGCTGCGCATGTTTTGGTGTGCGTGAATGCATTCATGGTGCAGGTGCAGGCTGTGCACAGAGGATAATGTGTCTTCTTGCGGTGTGCACAGTGCCTTGCTTTTTGTCTTTTTTTTTCTGAAGATGTTTAATTTTTGCGGCTTTTTGCTGAAACTAAAATTCTATGTTTTAGGTATTTCTATTACAACATGTATTGAGAGGTACATTTGTATTCTTCTAAAAGTCGACACTCTCATTTGTTAAAAAATGACAGCTATTTATTGTCCATTTAGACCTGAGCCCGATTCTAAAAACGCCTTCTAAATCCTGACCTAAGTTTTCTGAAAAACCTCAAATATGTATTCAAAAAATATATGTTTCTATATACTGTACATAGCAACAAGAACCCCAAATGGGGTTCCCGTCCTGAAAGGTATAGTTACAAATAGGGGTTCCCGCCCAAAATTAATAACACAGATAGCTGTGTGCCAACAGTATGGAAAGAATCACAACATAGCCGTCAGTGTCTAGAAATACTGTAAAGCTGTCCTTCCATTTTGTAACTTTGAGTGTCATCGTCTCAAAGGAGTAAATAATGGGTGATGTGTAGCGACCCCACAGCAGTGGCCTGGCCGTGTGAAATGCACACACACACTTAATAAAGGCCTAGCCTCATGCTAGCCACGCCATAAAAACAGCTTGGTGAGAAAGCGGAGATGTATTATAGACAGCATAGGGGAGTAATGGGAGGACCCCTAAATTGATGTATTTGGCCGTGGACCATCTGGAAAGATTCTGTGCCAGGGATCCCCAAAAAATCCCCCCAAAAATTGTGTTTTCAAAACTTTTTCAAACTTTTCCCACGATTTTTGGGAAATTGACAAGATCATAACGCTTATAGATCGGCTATTTTCGAATAACCAAAGTATAAAATACGGTTGAAGTAGTTAAACTGATTTTGATCCCTGGGGGTCCTAGGACCCCCAGGGACTCACATTATACTTTGTTGTATGACCGCTTATCTCACTGAAAATGTTATATATATTTTCACCTAGAAAAACACAACGTGCTGTTTTTGGCGGGCGACACAGTTGTGCAACAAGGAGAGAGGTCTAAACAACAGAGCCCTTTTTTTGGAACAGCGTGTATTAACTGTCAGGCTATGATACCACCACGAGCTCTCTCTCCTCAAACAGGTGCGCTGTGCTGCTGTCTAGCTGGAGCGTTAGCTCAACATGTGCCGTTTTACAGCTGCAAGGGAGCCAGGCCAAAAAGGTAGCTAGTGTTTCCTGCAGTTGTCAGGAGGAGGCTGCAACAAGTTTATTGCCTGACCTTCTCTGCATCTCCTCTGTCAGAGGCGGACAGGAGCTATACGACTAGGCCTGCACACGTGTGTGCGAGTGTGCGTGCTGACGCGCGCGTGTGTGTGTGTGTATGTGTGTGTGTGTGTGTACAGTACAGCATTGTATGTCGGTCAGCGAGTGAGAGAGTGATATTTGTGCATGCATGCTTGCTATCTGTGTGCACTTTTGATTGTGTGTGTGTGTGTGTGTGTGTGTGTGTGTGTGTGTGTGTGTGTGTGTGTGTGTGTGTGTGGTTTGGGGGGTGTTGAGAAATAAAGAGTGAAACACAGATGTTGTACACGTGATCGTACATTTCAAACTGAGTCTACGCAGTAATATCCCCAGTGTCAATTTAACACAGAGAGTTTAGTAATGGACCAAAATGTTGCATTTATACACTCAGAGTAAGATTAACACTGAGAATTGTACTTTGTACACTTAAGAAGTTTGTGTGTGTGTGTGTGTGTGTGTGTGTGTGTGTGTGTGTGTGTGTGTGTGTGTGTGTGTGTGTGTGTGTGTGTGTGTGTGTGTGTGTGTGTGTGTGTGTGTGTGTGTGTGTGTGTGTGTGTGTGTGTGCGCGCGTGCGCGTGCTTTCATGCGTGCGTCCGTATATGTGCATGCGTGTGTGTGTGTATGTGTGTGTGTGTGTGTGTGTGTGTCATCTGTCATCGAACGAGGCCATGGCCAGCTGTGGCTGACAGAGGCTGGAAGGGCTCCAGTCTTTTCAGTAACTCAATGATGTTACTCCCTCTGTGTGTAGCAGCAGAAGGCCTTTCTTTGTAACTCCTGCACTGTGGCTTGCATCTGTTCGCTCTGCTATCCTCCCTTTGAAAATGGATGGACCTAAATACAAAATTCTATGGTTTGGCATGGCTGGGGCAAGCAGAGACTGAGGCTTGATGCACATGCAGATGATACTGGCCATGAGAGGCCTGCGAGTGTAGACGGAGATCTGTGTATTTTGGGAGTTTGTACACAATACAATGCCTATGTGTATAGTACTGCTGGCACACACACACACTCATTGCTAAGCACTTTAGATGAAGGCGCTATATAAATGTACCATAGCAACTTTATCCTATAGTGCTTTACAATGTGCCACACGTTCACCCATTCACACACTGATGACAGAGGAAACCATGCAAGGCACCAACCAACCTGTTCATCGGGAGCAGTTAGGAGTTCAGTGTGTGTGTGTGTGTGTGTGTGTGTGTGTGTGTGTGTGTGTGTGTGTGTGTGTGTGTGTGTGTGCGTGTGCGTGCGTGTGCCTGTGTGTGTGTCAGTGTTGACAGCAAATTTTGATTTAGTTTTAGTCATAGTCTTTTAAATAAAATTCCATTTAGTTTCATTCATATTTTAGTCATCTGAAATGTTTTAGTTTTTGTCTAGTTTAGTCGACTAAATATCATAAGATTATAGTCGACTAAATCTAGTTGATTTAGTCGACTAAACTGTATTTTGGCGGTGCCTTGAAGGCGTCGTAATGGCTGATTTTACACTTGGTTGCATGCTGAAAATAGCCGATCTACAAGCTCACAACTTGAGCAAGTTGTTAGCTTGTAGATCTGCTATTTTCAAAGCGCAACACCCTAGAGCAACCAAACATTAAATGACTTCTCTTTTAGTTCTACTGGATCTCTTCTCCACTCGTCCCTCACTAACATTTTAGTCTAGTTTTTATTTGTTGACGAAATTGTCAATATATTTTGTCTTAGTTTTAGTCATCATAGCTTAATTTTTATTTAGTTTTCATTTAGTTTTCGTCAGTGAAAAAAGGTAGTCGACGAACATTTTTCGTCATAGTTTCAACACTGGTGTGTGTGTGTGTGTGTGTGTGTGTATGCAGTACGCACGTGTGCGTTTTCGCACGCGCGCGTATTCCATTTCTCTCACTCACATCCAGCTGTCTCACTGATTACCCAGCGTCCTCCAGGTGTCAGGGTGGCCATCTGCGGATGAGTGGCAGGCAGGGAAGTGTGTCGTCGAGTGGCAGAACAGAGGGAAGAGAAGAGAAGAAAGGAGGGAAGAGGAGAGGAGAGGAAAGAGACAGAATAACTGGTTCTGCAGAGAGCTGTAACGTGTTCAGACGGGCCGAGCGAGAGACGAGGAGGAGCGCGAGTGATGCTCAAGGGATTCCTGCGCAGTAAAATCCTGAGTGTGAGAGTTCACGTTTGTATACTCCCAGAGTTACAAATGAACACTGAGGGTTTTACTGTGTACGTGCGTTTGTTTGGGCGGGTTGAAATGGTGGCAGCAATGTTTGTTCACTTTTGTTTCTCACTTCCAAGTCTTGCAGGGCAATTTCTGGGAAAAAAGAAAAGAAAAAACGGGCAGTTGAAACATGAAATGCTTTAGCGGGAAGGTCTCTCGGTAGTGTGTTTGAGTGAGTATATTGTTGTAATTGCTAGAAATAAGTTTTCGGGCACCGAGTTGTTCTGTGCAGAATTAATTGTACCCTGAGAGGAATATGCGCTGGTCTCTAAGAGAAAATCATTGGGTTTATGAACGACAACATCAAAAAATGATCATGTGTCCTGCGTTGCTTTTGTCTTTATCGTTCTCAGTTATACTCAAAGAAATCAGAAATCAAAGCAAGTGTTTGTACTGCCCTCATTGTGGTACTGCTCTGTGGGGGTTTCAGAGAGATGCATGTGTGTTTTAGCAAGTAGTAAGTAAAGCAAGTATTTAATTTATAAGCATTTTATTTATAAAGCACCTTTCAAAACGATGTTACAAGGTGCTGTACAATAGACCACAATATAAACAATCAAGTTAAAACAAACTTAAAACAAGGCACATAAGAGCAATAACATATTGACACATTGACCTGCAAGTGAGTCAGGTTCATAAGACAAAAGCTCTTAAATCCGTCAACTGACTATGTTAGAGGGCGAGAGGAAGCGTGAATGCATCTCTATTCTCTATATCTGCTTCATTTCTATTCGTTATGTCTTTATTTGATCTTATCTTTCATTACGACCTCACCTCACATCCTCTTTCAGTTTAGGACCTGGTTACCTTCAAAGCTGTAAGCCAGTCAAATGTACAATTTGACCCCTTCCGTGCGTGCATGTGTGATGTGTATCAGGCCTGACCCCGTCACCCCAGGTCAGCAGTCAGAGCCAAGGAAAGCAGATTCCCACCTTGATGCGACGAGACAACAAATTCTTTTCAATTATTTTACTTTCTTCTCTTCTCTCAAAAACTCGATTCAGCTTCTGAGAGCGAACGTGCTCTGCGTTGCTGACGCCAGTGGTAACCGTATTAAGACGGGGATTGTAACCACGTTATTCAACTTCAAAGCTCCACGCAAGAATTTCACTGGTTGACGTTTGTTGAAGTTTGCGTGGCTGCAATGTGTTTGTGGTTGTTTGCACGACGAAAGAGCCCTGTGAGAGCATCCACTGTTCCTCCGTTTTTACACAGGAGCACTGTTGTTGTATCCCTGACACGCAATTCAGAAAGCTGTGGGTTTATAGGTCCGGCGATGCTGTGGATCATTTCACACTGAATACATTTTATACTTTGTTTTCTCAAAAAGGCAGATCATCACTCTTTGGAAGACAAGTGATTGACGCCTACTCTTACAAAAAGATGATATATGATATGGCAGAAAATCGAAATATGTATGGTTGGCCTTTTTAAGAGGGTCAGGCTGCTACAGTATATACAGGCACTATTAAACTACACAAATAGGAACACAGGCCTGGTTTTCTCTTAAAGTCTTTAACAGCTGTCTTGGATAATCATCATTCATTAGTGAATCATGAATCATAAATACATATATTTATGATACATATCTTTCACGGTGGCACTTGTCACATAAGTGTAGGGGGAGAATTAAGTTTTCCTAGCCATTTAGCATGCGTTTAGCTACTGTAATGATGCCAAGTCATTTCTATGTTAACAGTGTTGCCTATTTTCAAACCTCAAACCCAGGCAAGTACTAGTCACTAGATATTAATGTAATAAAATGTATGCTATAATAACCGTTTTTTTCTTCTTTTCTTTTTAAGGTGCCGTTCATGAATTCTAAACTCATC
This sequence comes from Gymnoscopelus braueri, assembly GCF_963280865.1. Classification (NCBI taxonomy): domain Eukaryota; kingdom Metazoa; phylum Chordata; class Actinopteri; order Myctophiformes; family Myctophidae; genus Gymnoscopelus; species Gymnoscopelus braueri. The sequence continues at coordinate 8,243,822 of NC_137610.1, forward strand.
CACAAGTGAGAAGAGGGTGTCGGAGTTGAAGTCTCTATATTTCTGTAAGTGACTCTAAATACACAACACTATCACTATCCTTCTCACCACTTTTCATCAACTCTCTAGACAGTTATTATGAATAGGAGTCCTTTCAAGATGTCGGTCAATGTTGGCTGCATCTGAAACAAGATAGTGCCTGAGTTATACTTTGGACTTACATGAAAAAGAATTCCCCTGTTTAAGAAACAACAAAAAAAAAGATTTCACATCTAAACAATTTGTTAAAATGGATTTTCCGGTGTTGTTCCTTCAGTGTTTACAAGAACATGCCATCGGGTTACCTGGTACTGTGACCCTGTGTGTGTGTGTGTGGTGTGTGTGTGTGTGTGTGTGTGTGTGTGTGTGTGTGTGTGTGTGTGTGTGTGTGTGTGTGTGTGTGTGTGTGTGTGTGTGTGTGTGTGTGTGTGTGTGTGTGTGTGTGTGTGGTCACGGTCCAGGTTAACAAAACTGTACTTGACTCTGTGCTTGTCCGCCAACTCTCCCCACCGCCGAGGTTGCACACACAGAACGCTTTTGATTTGTTTCATTTCGTAGTGGTGCAGATCTCCACTCAGTCCCTGTATTTTGTCCTGTATACGCTCCTCAATAGTACGCTTTCACTCGCCTGAAGAAAGGGGTCCTGTCTTTCAAAAAAGACTTGGAACAGGCAACGGTCCAGGAACCTTTCAGTGCTGGAGGGTAACCTACAGTAGTGCCTTTTTTAAAATGGACTTTTCTCTCTGTGAGCTAGTAAAGATCATATCTGGAATCGCATGGTGCTTGAGGTAATACTAGCCCCAAATAAGCCAGGAGAAGCTCTTGATGGCTTGAACAGAGAGAGAGAAAGAGACACACACACACACACACACACACACACCACACACACACACACACACACACACACACAGAGAGAGAGAGAGAGAGAGAGAGAGAGAGAGAGAGAGAGAGAGAGAGAGAGAGAGAGAGAGAGAGAGAGAAGAGAGAGAGAGAGAGAGAGAGAGAGAGAGAGAGAGAGAGAGAGAGAGAGAGAGAGAGAGAGAGAGAGAGAGAGAGAGAGAGAGAGAGAGAAACTAGAAAAAGTGCTCCTCGGAGCACAGGTCTCCGCCAGGTCAGGTAGGTTATTGTGGGGCAGCAATGTTCGGAATTCACCAATCAGGATGGAATATGAAAAATCGGATGGAACCATCTTGATCACTTGACTATAGAGACAATGGGTACCGATTTGCCTGATGTTTGAATTTGTAGGAGTAATATATAAAAGAATAGTGTTGCAAAATCGGCCCTCTTGTGGCGCTATAATAGGGCAATGTTAAAAGGGTGGCATATGTTCTTCAACGTAGTGCGAATGTGCGTGCAAAGTGTCAACGCAATCGGACGCTGCATTCATGATTTGTGGCATTTTGTTCAAAACGGGCCACTACTGCAAACTTTAGATGTTAGCCAATCAGGATGGAATATAACAAATTAAACAGATCCATCTTGATCACATGGCTATAGAGATCATGTGTACCGATTTTGCGTGAAATTTGGATACATTCTGAAGGCTTAATATCAAAAAATTTGTTTTACATAAGTCGGCCTCCTGGTGGCACTGTGAAAGGCAAATGTGAAAAATGCAGGGCAGTTGTTTTTCCTTGGCCTCTAGGGAGTGTGCGCAGATCGGTGCAGTTATAGTTAAAAACACAAATCAGCCTTTTATAGCGCCACCATGAGGCTGATTTGAAAATGTTCAAGTGGCATTTCTTCCTCGGCCTAGTGGGAATGTACGTGTGAAATATCACGGAAATCGCAAGCTGCGTTCATGATTTGAGGCATTTTGTTGAAAACGGAGCAATCCTGCAAACTTTGGAAGCCAACCTTAGCCAATCAGGAGGGAATATGGGTAATTGTACAGATCCGTGTTGATCACATGACTATAGAGATACTGTGTACTGATTTGCGTGATGTTTGGATAAAATCTGTAGGAGTACTGTCAAAAAATGTGTTTGGCAAAAAGCGGCCTCCTGGTGGCGCTATAAAGGCCCATTTGAAAAATTTGGGCAGAGGTTCTGCTCTGGCATCCAGGGAGTGTGTGTGCACAGTTTCGCTGCGATCAAGCCAACGGTGCCAGAGATTATCTGTACACAAAATGACAGACGGACGGACGGGACGGACGGACGGACGGACGGACAGACGGACGGACGGACGGACGGACGGACAGGGGGTAAAACATACTCTCTCGCCATGCCTTACGGCCTGGTGGAGAGACAATAAGGAGGTTTGAGAAAAGAGGGATATGGCCATCTGTAATCCTCCTGTTTAAGTATACTTGTTAAGGTTCTCTCTCTCTCTCTTGTGGCCCTTGAGTCGTATCACAGCGAGTGGCCTACTTGATTCTCTCGCTGGCATGGTGCCTGCAGAAATGGACAGACGAGTGTGTCTGTGTTTTCTGTTTGGTGGGTGACAATCTGCACTGCCACCAATGACTGGCCTCAGAGCTTCGTTTCAAAAGGCCTTGGTTTTGCTGGGTTTTTAAATCAGTTGCAATCCACAATGACCTATCTGCCCTTTAGAAAGAAATGGCAGATTATTACATTCTTAAAGAATACAGACTGTTTTAGTTTTTTTTAATATATATTTTCGATCCCTACGTAATCCACAATTGTCAAGACAAAAAAAGAAACAATACTTTATGATGAACGACAACAACCATTTCACTACAGTACAGTAAGAACAGTTTTGGCCAGTCAGAATAGTAACACTCAATGTATTTGCCATTTTTAAACATTGCATGAAGTTAGGAGGAGGTTTTCTCAATGTAAATAAAATTGCTTAGTTCCACATTACTGTGTTAATATAATCATTATAAAATGAACATTTCATATTTGTTCCTCCCTGCTTTGACACTGATGGAAAGGACTACTTCTAGGGATCCAAATGTGAAGGAAAAAAAAACAGTTTTTTCTTTCAAGGCTGGAGAGATTCATTTTGTTCAGTCCATGTTTGGCTAAATGCTAACACTTTCCCAGACAGGGTCATGTGTATTTGAAACTGAATGAAGAACTAAAATGCTTATGTAACTTATTGTGAATGAATTCACCAGATTCTCTTGCAGTGCTGTTTAGAACAAGCACCTCAACACAAAAATATTTGTGCAGCCTTACTGATCTTGTGGTAGATCGCAGGTCATGGTGGAAGTCCTTTAATACAATGAAAACATCCAATGAACAAATCAAAGAGTCATTTACGTCGGCCTTTAGAGTTATCCTTTTCTTTTTTTTGTGCTCAGCACTAATTTGTTTGAAGTAAGGAATTCTGACATGATAAGGAAAATGTGGGCCACTCAGACCAGCTTTTAAATTCCATCTAACTCCCTTAATTCTATCAAGCTCGGCGGGAAATCTGAAATTGCATTATTGTCCCTTTTAACATGCAATTGCCTTTCAAATGCAATTACACAGCGGTGACATGACAAAGGTGGACACCCTTAACAAAAATTACTGCCCGTTATGGAGTACAAATCCGTGTCGTGACAGTGATCGTTTATGGGCTTTACCTGCATTATGTTGAAAGGAGACTTTTTGCTTTTAACAACTTAAGCCTCATTTTCTAATGTTCTACAATTCTCAACATTTTTACATTTATTTTACATTGTAGATCTGCTATTATATTATTATTATTACATGTATTTTATTTATTCACTTATAATGACATACACAAAGTAGGGAGGCCAGGATTAGAGTAATTAAAAAATGCAATGCTTTTGATGACAGTAATATACAGAGGCCGAAAATTTGAATTTGCAGTACAACAATTTTGCAATAATTTGTCATGACAATATTGTAGCAGAGGAATACAGTACATGCATCAATGATGCAATTAAGATGCCTTAGATTGTACATTTTTATAAATAATCTAACATTATGATTGTTCTGTACAGTGCATTGGTTCCTCCCTCATCCTTTCTTGAAACCTTCACCATCCTTTCCCTTTTATGCTTTGTTTATTTATTTAATACAAGTGGCACTCAATACAACGTCTATGCTTCAAAAAAGCAAGGGTGTCCTTTCATAGTGGCTTCTTTGGCCATTTTGGTGCGGTAAGTTCTGCTGTTAAATGTGGTTCAAGTCTAATGACAGTCATTTCCAAATAGTTAAAAAAAGTGACTAAGGCACTTGGCCCGAATCAGCATCAGACTGATTTGTGGTGAGTTAATGAGCTAACAAGCTAATGAACCCTATGTGGTCGCCTGTTTGGCTTCCCCCAAAAAACCCTTAACAATGTTCGCTGTGCCCTTTTTTTTACCTCTTTAACTCTGCCTTTGTAAATGAACTCCACTTCATTACACCATTAGGACAAATCAGGGCCTTCTAATGGGCAGGGTATAACAGAATTTACTGTTGTTTCCTGTCATCTAAGTTCCTTGGTGCATAACCTCAAGTTGAGCCGCTATGACATATTGTGGAACGTTTGGGGCCAGCCCAGGGCAGTTGGATAAATCATTAGATTTAGAATTCCACACGAAATAAAAACTTAAGTAAAATGTCTCACATTGTTTGTGGCAAGGAGTTTCAAATCTAGTCCAGGTAAAGCCTGGAATTTATCTTCTCTGTGTACAGAAATTCATATTCTTGTTTGTGTGCGTGTGAATGTACTGACTGCGTATTACGGCATGTATTTTGCCTTTTCACATCTGTCTTTGTGTAGCCTATAATGTATTTGTTTGCGTGGTCCGCGTGTGCCTGTTTGTATGTGAGTGTTTTGCGCATTCATGTGCGCGCGTGTTTCGCACTATCATGCCTCGTCAACATCTCGTCCGCGACTCCCATATGGTTTTACTTTGAAAGAGGCTGGTGGGCTGTGGAGAGACGTGCTGGCTTTTTTTCTTTCTGGTAAGGACTCGAAAGTGTGTGTGTGTGTGTGTTTGTGTGTGTGTTTGGGGGATGGGACGCTATCACTAGCAGCAGCAGTTGTTCAGCCATTCCTCCCCACTTTAAACGGCGAATCCCTAGCGCGAGGGCCCTCCGCCAGCGGGCGGGAGAGGACCGACAACCCTCTCAACCCCCCCCCCCCCCCCCACCAACCCACCAAACCCCCCAACCACCTCCCGAAAAAAACCACCCAGGCTCGTACCCCACTTTCTCTGTCTTCTATTGCCCTTGAAATGGGGCCTGCTCTAAATATTATCTTCGCCTTCTTTCGTTTCATCCCTGCGTTTATCCCCCGAGCGGGGCTGAGGAGAAGAAGAAAGGAGCCGTGGGGGCCATGAGTCACTTTTTCCCCCTCTCCTCTCTCGCTCCGAAACCAGCAGCAGCAGCAGTGGCTTCCTGGAGATGAGCGCTTTTGTCTGTTGCGCGACCGCTGGTGGCTTTAAGTAGATCCCCGTCTTATGAGGTAATGCACAGGCATGATGAGGAGGGAGAGAGAGAGAGAGAGAGAGAGAGAGAGAGAGAAAGAAGAGAGAGAGAGAGAGAGAGAGAGAGAGAGAGAGAGAGAAGAGAGAGAGAGAGAGAGACAGAGAGAGAGACAGAGAGAGAGACAGAGAGAGAGACAGACAGAGAGAGAGAGAGAGAGAGAGAGAGAGGAGAGAGAGAGAGAGAGAGAGAGAGAGAGAGAGGAGGAGGAGGAGAATAGGAGGATAGCGCCGTGACATGCAGATACTTTTAAATCATTTCACATTTAACCACTTTTATGTGCGCTGAGTGAGTTTTTTTGTTGCCATTTCATATTGTTTTTGGCCAGCCTTGTCTCAACTATTCGCATTTTCACGTCTTCTATTTCTCTGCCATGCACTGTTCTGCTCCACTGGGGCAATTATGGGGTTAGAGAGCCTTGCTCAAGGCAACTCAACAGTAGTTGACTGCTAATCTGCAGAACTGAACCTGTGGCATGTGTGCATGTTTACGGCAGGTGCGTATACATCACAGTATTTATCTAAATGTATCATTTGTGTACGTTTGTGATTTCAGTGTGTGTGTGGGTACACTTTTTGATCTTTATTTGTGTACACATTAATTTCACAAGGCTGGTTCACAGGGCGTGCCTTTGCAGTTACACACGCACGCACAACCACGCGCGCACACACACACACACACACACAACACACACACACACACACACACACACACACACACACACACACACACACACACACACACACACACACACACACACACAACACACATACACACACGCGCGCACACACACACACGCACGCACGAGCACACACACACACACACACACACACACACACACACACACACACACACACACACACACACACACACACACACACACACACACACACACCCTGCCTCATGCCGTCTGTTTATGTATTTAGTTGAGCTTATTTACACAATGATAAAACAGAGGCAGTGTGATAAAACACCGTTATCAAATGGAGGCTTATAAAAGCATCTCCCTTCCAAACAAACACGAGATGTTACAAGGAAAACTGAAAGTGACAAGCTGAGACAGCAACTGCACAGGACTACGGCATAATAAACCAAAACAAAACAGGTGGTGAAACTATTTGATGCATGTGTCCCTAGACGTTGACATGGTGAAGGTGAAGACCTCCGGACTTTGACATCTACCCGTCACTTGCCCTGGAATATAATCTCACCTGTCCCTCACTTTCACTTTCTCTCTCTTGCCTGTCAAAGTTGTCTGTCTTCATAAAGACGGAAATAGAAAAGGTGCTGACACACCCGCACTTTAGCCCTATATAATTTGCCGTATGACATATACTGAAAATAGCTGATATACAAGCTCACAACTCATTGTTAGCTTTGCCCCGAAATTGGGATGCCAGGGTTAATGTGGTCAATCATCTAAGAATTTGTCCACTTTTCTTTTCTTACTTCCCGTGGCAACAACTGGTGTCGCCTGCTTTGAGCTCTCTGCAAAGGAACACCACCATACTGGACACTATTCTGGTTAATTGCTTCCTGTTTTAACCGTCGAGTGCATAAGGGTCAGAGGTCAGGGTCAAACTCAGGGGAAGTTGTCACACCTGGTCTTTAGATCATTCCCCTCACAGTGGACCAGAACAATGTGCCGTTTCACTTTTCTCATGTTGCTTTGTATTTGGAGCAAACACCCTTTACACTGGTTTGAGTTTTTCCGCGCCTGCTTTGTAAAATAAATTATAATAATAACATTTATTTTCACCTGTGGGCCTTTTCCTACAATCAATTGATTTAACTGAGAGTGTAAAATGGAAACAGAACACTCAAAGTGTGTTCACACAGGAAGCAAATATATTATTTTATGTGGTGCGAGTACATACAAAGTCAATGCAAACTCAAAGACACAACTTGACGTACGTTTATCGGGCGGCGTGAATGAGGCGAACCAGGGGACGTGAATGCACAAAATGTAACTTCTTTCTCGTCTTCCCTCAAGTTTAAATATCCCAACTTGGAGAAAAGTTCGCTTCACCATTCGTGTCTCGAAAGCCAATCAGCATGCCCTTTTAGATACAGTGAATATTTATTGATTTTGACACACCAATACTGAAACTAGTCTGCAACTCACTGGAGACATATAGACATGCGAACGATCCACAGCTGGGACGGAGCACCTGTAATTTGTGTCCATTCGGAGATATCCTGTATTCCTGTCACCGACCCTACAGCTCACCAAAATCGTTTTATTTTACGGCAAACAAAACAAGCCCCCAAGTTGGTCTTTGAGTCAACAAACTGGTTTCTGATTTCTGCCATCTGATGTATCCTTCTCACACACACGCGCACACGCACGCACGCACGCACGCACGCACGCACACGCACACGCCCAGACAGACAGACAGACAGACAGACAGACAGACAGACAGACAGACAGACAGACAGACAGACAGACAGACAGACAGACAGACAGACAGACAGACAGACAGGACACTTCACTGAAAATTATCTTTGCATTTTAGACAAGAAATAGACCACATAATTGCTCAATCTTGATTAATTTCCACACCTACAAACAACTGCTGGGTTAAAACTGTGTCAATGGTATTTGGTACTCTTTCCATAGTATCTGTACAGTGATTGACAGCATTCGAGTCACAAATAGGCGAATAGGAAAATGAACTTGAACAAAATGTGTCTCAAGCGACCAAAATCATGCAAATGAAGCAAGTAGAAAAATATCTTCCCCTCTGGGTGAACGCACCTACAGTAGAGGTACATTTGGCAGACTGTAGGTTGGTTGACTTACATTTTACTTTATATTTTTGCCAATTAGCTCACACTCTCATTCCAGACTGGCTTTCAGCTGCAGAATGAGCTTGAACTCCTAGATCGCCAACATCAAACAACCAATAGCAGTGCATTATTTTGCTAATAGCAAGATGCAGGCCATTTACATTACAACTTTAGGGCTTTTAGCTAACTCGCTTATCCAGAGCAACTTGGAATGCATGCAGGACTCATGTTGCTCACTCCAGAGTAAACTTGGACTGGAGACATTGGCCGATAGCAGTGCAAAGGTCAAAGCCAAAGCATCTGGATTGGAAATGAAAGTTATACACATGCAGAACTGGTATCCATTTAGGGACATTCTGTGCTCCCGCCGTGACAACAGTTTAGCTGCAGTGCGAGCACCTGCTTCTAAGGAGCTTTGTGCGCCATCTCATCTCAGCCCACGGACACATTACCACGGCACACTGACCCCGAGAGTAGCTCGAGTTGAGATCAACAACTCTGATGACATTGCATCCACATGATTACAGCGTTTCATTACAGTAAGGAAAAAGACAAACACCCTGCATCTCATTTTAAAAGCTGCCATCAGTCAAGGCTAACTAATGACCTTACTGGCGGCTCCATTTCATTCCTACCATGGTCAGACCTCCCCCACCCTGCCCCCAGCCACCAGCCTTTCCCAGTTACAGTGATCAGATCGGTTAAGTACATGCTAGCGTAATTTAGGTCTCTCCCTTGATTAGATTTGTGCAGCTCTTAACAAAGCCCGCTCGAACTTAATCCAATGAGAGCCATTGTGGCCAAAGCCAGCCGAGCTTTCGCTCCTGGTTAGCTTCAAACTGGGCTGCTGCGGCAATTACCGACAACGCTCTAATGAAGTGCCTCTTCCGTGGGGAGGAGACAATAGATACAGTGCTTCACAGCGTGAGACCACAAGTGGTCACTTTTTATGATATGATTGTCAAATAATTGCTTAAGCAAGATTATTGCACTAGGCCTTTCCTTTGTAGTTGTGATGCCTCATGATCGTGTCAGCATGTGCTGTGAATTCCACTGATATAAAAAACGTCTATATGATCTAGTTTCACAGCCAAACCTTCCACAAACTAAATGGTTCTCTTAGACGCAAGTACAGGAAAAGCCTGCATAGTAAAATCCTGAGTGGTTGATTTTTACTCCCACTTTTGAGCTAATGGGAATACATTAGCTCAATGCAAAATGAAGCCCCTTTGGGCTATTTGAAAACAGCCGATCTAAAGCTTGCATCGCGTTGTGAGCTTGTAGCTCAGCTATTTTCAAAAACGTTTGAAAAACCTTGACAAAATCTTCTCTTATGGAGGTCCCGGCCAGGCACTTTATCTTTTCAAATGGGGATCCGCGGCCTAATACATATGAATTTGGGGGTCCTTGACATGAACATGTTTGAGAACCACTGGCCTCCAGTATGTCCTCATGGTGACACATGGACTGCTATAATCACAGCTAGAGACGCCCTGTTGACCTGTGGCTGTATGTCACCGGCTCAATCCCCTGATCTTCTGCTTTTGTCTGTGTCAAAGACAATTAGTCTTGTGCTAGAACTCTCTCTCTGTGTGTTGTGTGTGTGTGTGTGTGTGTGTGTGTGTGTGTGTGTGTGTGTGTGTGTGTGTGTGTGTGCGTGTGCGTGCGTGTGTTTGCCTCTGCTCTCCTTTCTCTCTCCTCTCCTTTCCCTGTTACACTCCTCTACTATTCTTGACAATAACACTTGACGCCCACTATATATAGATGTTGACATGTCCAGGCTCACCTGTCTCTAAGCTGTAGGTAATCCATGAGATATTCCTATAGTTCCCTGGAAAACCAGATGAGTGAGCAGGTGACATGTGAACCAAAGAGTTTGGACACAACGGTACGGTGATGGAGACAGAGATTTAATGCCAATGCTTTGTAGTCAAATGTAGTCAAAATGTACAGTCAAACTTATTCAAGTAATTTGTTTTCAATT
>NC_137610.1:8254209-8256709 GCF_963280865.1 Gymnoscopelus braueri
CCAGAACAATGTGCCGTTTCACTTTTCTCATGTTGCTTTGTATTTGGAGCAAACACCCTTTACACTGGTTTGGTTTTTCCGCCTGCTTTGTAAAATAAATTATAATAATAACATTTATTTTCACCTGTGGGCCTTTTCCTACAATCAATTGATTTAACTGAGAGTGTAAAATGGAAACAGAACACTCTCAAAGTGTGTTCACACAGGAAGCAAAGATATTATTTTATGTGGTGCGAGTACATACAAAGTCAATGCAAACTCAAAGACACAACTTGACGTACGTTTATCGGGCGGCGTGAATGAGGCGAACCAGTGACAGACAGACAGACAGACAGACACTTCACTGAAAATTATCTTTGCATTTTAGACAAGAAATAGACCACATAATTGCTCAATCTTGATTAATTTCACACCTACAAACAACTGCTGGGTTAAAACTGTGTCAATGGTATTTGGTACTCTTTCCATAGTATCTGTACAGTGATTGACAGCATTCGAGTCACAAATAGGCGAATAGGAAAATGAACTTGAACAAAATGTGTCTCAGCGACCAAAATCATGCAAATGAAGCAAGTAGAAAAATATCTTCCCCTCTGGGGTGGAACGCACCTACAGTAGAGGTACATTTGGCAGACTGTAGGTTGGTTGACTTACATTTTACTTTATATTTTTGCCAATTAGCTCACACTCTCATTCAGACTGGCTTTCAGCTGCAGAATGAGCTTGAACTCCTAGATCGCCAACATCAAGCAACCAATAGCAGTGCATTATTTTGCTAATAGCAAGATGCAGGCCATTTACATTACACTTTAGGCTTTTAGCTAACTCGCTTATCCAGAGCAACTTGGAATGCATGCAGGACTCATGTTGCTCACTCAGAGTAAACTTGGACTGGAGACATTGGCCGATAGCAGTGCAAAGGTCAAAGCCAAAGCATCTGGATTAGAAAATGAAAGTATACACACGGAGAACTGGTATCCATTTAGGGACATTCTGTGCTCCCGCCGTGACAACAGTTTAGCTGCAGTGCGAGCACCTGCTTCTAAGGAGCTTTGTGCGCCATCTCATCTCAGCCCACGGACACATTACCACGGCACACTGACCCCGAGAGTAGCTCGAGTTGAGATCAACAACTCTGATGACATTGCATCCACATGATTACAGCGTTTCATTACAGTAAGGAAAAAGACAAACACCCTGCATCTCATTTTAAAAGCTGCCATCAGTCAAGGCTAACTAATGACCTTACTGGCGGCTCCATTTCATTCCTACCATGGTCAGACCTCCCCCACCCTGCCCCCAGCCACCAGCCTTTCCCAGTTACAGTGATCAGATCGGTTAAGTACATGCTAGCGTAATTTAGGTCTCTCCCTTGATTAGATTTGTGCCAGCTCTTAACAAAGCCCGCTCGAACTTAATCCAATGAGAGCCATTGTGGCCAAAGCCAGCCGAGCTTTCGCTCCTGGTTAGCTTCAAACTGGGCTGCTGCGGCAATTACCGACAACGCTCTAATGAAGTGCCTCTTCCGTGGGGAGGAGACAATAGATACAGTGCTTCACGGCGTGAGACCACAAGTGGTCACTTTTTATGATATGATTGTCAAATAATTGCTTAAGCAAGATTATTGCACTAGGCCTTTCCTTTGTAGGTGTGATGCCTCATGATCGTGTCAGCATGTGCTGTGAATTCCCACTGATATAAAATGACGTCTATATGATCTAGTTTCACAGCCAAACCTTTCACAAACTAAATGGTTCTCTTAGACGCAAGTACAGGAAAAGCCTGCATTGTAAAATCCTGAGTGGTTGATTTTTACTCCCACTTTTGAGCTAATGGGAATACATTAGCTCAATGCAAAATGAAGCCCCTTTGGGCTATTTGAAAACAGACGATCTAAAACTTGCAACGTGTTGTGAGCTTGTAGCTCAGCTATTTTCAAAAACATTTGAAAAACCTTGACAAAATCTTCTCTTATGGAGGTCCCGGCCAGGCACTTTATCTTTTCAAATGGGGATCCGCGGGCCTAATGCATATGAATTTGGGGGTCCTTGACATGAACATGTTTGAGAACCTCTGGCCTCCAGTATGTCCTCATGGTGACACATGGACTGCTATAATCACAGCTAGAGACGCCCTGTTGACCTGTGGCTGTATGTCACCGGCTCAATCCCCTGATCTTCTGCTTTTGTTCTGTGTCAAAGACAATTAGTCTTGTGCTAGAACTCTCTCTCTGTGTGTGTGTGTGTGTGTGTGTGTGTGTGTGTGTGTGTGTGTGTGTGTGTGTGTGTGTGTGTGTGTGTGTGTGTGTGTGTGTGTGTGTGTGTGTGTGTGTCTGTGTGTGTGTCTGTGTCTGTGTGTGTGTGTGCGTGTGCGTGTGCGTGTGCGTGTGCGTGCGTGCGTGCGTGCGTGCGTGCGTGCGTGCGTGCGTGCGTGCGTGCGTGCGTGCGTGCGTGCGTGCGTGCGTGCGTGCGTGCGTGCGTGTCTGTACACTTTGTGTTGG
>NC_137610.1:8261709-8315681 GCF_963280865.1 Gymnoscopelus braueri
ACGCTTTGAGATGATCTCAGTCTCTCTGAAGCTTTATGGGCGGCTCTTCCACAGCCCAGGGGCAATGATATCAAAGGCACGATCACCTTTTTGTTTAACCACATTTACAGATCTGCAAGCTCACAACACGTCGCGATCACTAAGTATACATGGTTTAAGTGGTTAACCCTAGTGTCCCTGTTCTGGGCATGTCATAATAGGATAACATTCTGCGAAAATAGTCAAACATTCCGGGAAAATAGCAGATCTACAAGCTGTGAGCTTGATATCAGAGATTTTGTGTGTTGGGGGCAGGGGACACACACCCGGGGATCAAATACACACCTCTGGGACCCCCGGTCAACAACTTACTGTATATAGGGTTTAAGTGGTTAAGCCTTGACCGTAGATCAGTATATAACTGTACACAAAGGTGCTTGCATGCCTTGTAAGTGAAAATAATTTCTGAAAGGTTCAAAGGGGTCATGGGACACATGCAGCACATAGATGTCTTTGTAACCTTTCAGTTCAAGTCACAAAGAAGTCCAGAATAGTTCCAGTTCCAGCTATGCGTTTCTCCTGTGACAGCGATGCTCATAACGTGAGGATGCTTGACGGCATATTATGCCGTCAAGGTAGAAGAAGCAAGTCAAACGTTTCTCTTCATGTATTCGAGTCGCTAAACCCATCTGTACCCATAACACATTCATTCGCACAGGTAAATAATTCAGCTCAAAACATGTTGTTCATCAACCGTTAGAAGAGAGATGCATTGCATTTGAATAATGCAGCCGTGCTCTGCTGACAGACCTTTAGGAAAGTCCTCTGATTGTGTTTCTTTGACAGTAGGAACAAAGCTTATTGTCAGAGGAACAGAAAGGCAGCCGGGATTACAACGCGGATGTCCAGTGCAACCGACCTGTCAGTCCTAATCTGGGATTAGCCAGCTTTAGCGACTCCCGAGTGTACTCTAAAAGCCACCTGTTTGGACCCTCCGGCAGTTGATCTTATAGCCTGGGGCTAGTAGTTTGATTCAGAATCTTTTTTTCTTTGTTGTTCTGTATAAAACATTTATCTGTGTGTTCCGTCATGGGGATCCTGTCCTATGTACACTGTAAATGCATTTGCAATTAATGCAGTTTGGCTTTCTGTGAAGTGATCTTTATGAAACTTTTAGAAGTTTTGAGTGGAAATAACAATGCGTCTGTTAATTAATTCAGTATCACAGCTTTCCTTTTGACTGTATTTGCGTTTTGTAACCCTTTGTGTTAACATACTGTACAGTATGTGTAGTGAAAGAGGTGTCCAACGCGGATGGGCATACCTTTATTGGACTTGGAGATGTGTAAGTGATTCTAATTTTAACTAGGGAGCATGGAGTATGGCCTATATCCATTAGATTATTACAGTGGCACTATTTTAGACTGATACATTGTGTGTATAATTCACTTTCAGCACATGTAGGGTCTAAAACTTTTTTGTCCATCATAAAAGGGATGGGGCATGCATGTCTTTGAATAGACCTTCTATATATAAAGCTCATGCACAGGCTATAGCCGTGGCACAGAGGCCTATATACGTAGCCACCGATGAATTCACGCACTGCGCGAACATCTTCATCTATGTGATTGAGAGTGATGCATGGCATGCCCCACTGTGGCCTTCAAGTCACTTTAACTCAGCATTGGTTGAATGATAAATGCAAAGGGGTGTGTGTGTGTGTGTGTGTGTGTGTGTGTGTGTGTGTGTGTGTGTGTGTGTGTGTGTGTGTGTGTGTGTGTGTGTGTGTGTGTGTGCGCGTGTGCGTGTGTCTGCGTGTGTGAGATGGGTGTGGGGGTATTCGACAAACGCGGTATAGTTAATGCTAATTCAAGTGACTTTGAAGGAACAGTCAATATAGACAGTCTGCGATTGTCCTGGATTGCGGGTGCTACTCGTGAGGCCCGTAATGACTTATGGGAGCTCACTTTGTCTGGCGCTAGCCTCAGGGCTAATGCAATCACTCTGAAATATGTGTGAACGCAGCTGCTGTTGTGTCACCATGAGCTCCCTTGTTTTCCCTGAGACTTGGATGCTTTTGTTCTCTTATTCACTCAAGCCCCTGAAATAGACTCGGTCAATGATACATCTGTGCATTTTTTGCTCCCGCCGCTTGATGCGTTTTGTCATTAAGTACAGTAGGCTCTGATCCTTGGAAAAATGTAGTTGTGTGTTCGTCGGGGCCAAGTGAAATGTGGGATGTTCCTTTATTTGCATGGGACTCTATTTATGTCACTCTGAAAAAACATTATGCACTGTACATCTGTGTATTTGGTTGAGATTGAACCACATCATTACTTTAAGGGTTTGTTGATTATGTAGAATCATTTTCAGTTTTTTTTTCCTGCTCTCAGAATAGAAATAATGAGTTGCTTCTTTAGACATCGAGTGAAATCTTGACACATCTTATAAAGCAGATTCAGAGCATATCTGATGCCCAACTAAGTATATGCACTGTTCTTACATCCAAACACCAAGTTAAGTTTGCACGCAAATGTACAGTATGTATGAACTTGATTCTGATTTTGATATTTAAAAAAAGACAGGCCTCCTGACACCAGCCAGCAAAACCTACTGACTGTTATACCTACTTCACTACATCTCAGAGGCAAATATAGTACTTTTACTCCACTACAATTATTTGAAAACTTTAGTTACTAATTACTTTGCAGATATAAAGTATTACATTATAAAACCTACATTAACCACTTTAGCCCTATTTTATACCGAGGCTATTTGAAAATAGCCGATCTACAAGCTTGTAGATCTGCTATTTTCAAACATTTTTGCACAGTTAGATACTAATACTTTTGTACTTTTACTCAAGTACATTTTGAATGTGTGACTTTTACTTGTAACAGAGTACTTCTACATTGCAGTATTGATACTCTTAAGTAAAACCTTTGAGTACTTTTTCTTATACAACGTCAGTGAATAAATGGCAGCAATAGCTTGGCATCCTTGGTATAATAGGATTTCCTCCTGTTTACAGCGAACTGTTGAATACCAGGTATCGTCACCGTGCTATGTGGGCTTAAAGCTTATTACAAGCTTATTTACACATCCCAGTGGCATTGTGTTGACCCCAGAAAGGTCAGAGGTGACAGGTGTGGTGATAAGGGACAGGACAGGTGGCGGTTCTGTGTCCAGAGAGCCCCAACAGATAAACAGCATTAGCTCTCTCTCACAAGGGTATAGTGGCCTAATGGCTACAGTATGTGTGTTAAGCTGATGCATGGGGAGGGGTCAGAGGAGGTGAGGAGAAAGACAGGTGAGATTATGGGGAAAGAAGAATATACCTTTGTTTATTATTGAACGTATTGCGTGTGAAACATTGCCTTGTTGCTGGCAGAATTTGTCACTGACAAAGATGACATTTTGTGTGACTGTCTATCGGTCTCACATTTTTTCAAATGCTTTCATTTTGGAAAAGAACACTCCAAGTTGTGAGACGCGGTTTGTTCCACCTTCGTACATTTCTAGTACAATATCATATATTTTATACTCAATAACCTGGCCTTGATTGGTGAATATATTTGCTTTGAGATTAACGATATGGAAGGTCAGAAGAGACGAAGAGAGGGAGAAAAAAGATACTTGGAAAAGAGAGTTTGGTGGAGATACTGTATATAACCCATCTGATTCTGAATAAATTGAAACCTATTGAAAGAAGGTATTAATTCCAATTCCACCAAGTAAGATATGGACGCTTTTCAGATAATACTAGAATTTCTTTGTTTGACAGAATGACATTTTAGACACACGACACGCCCATTGATTAATTTAATCTATCAATCTGTTTACAGTATATAGCATTTAGGGATTGAACTCCTTAAACATATGAACCCCTGCATCCCTATCTTGGGCATATTATTATTTTGAAACATTAAAGAAATGTTAATAAATAAAAAACATTTCAAACTTTTAAAAAATAGTAAAAATAGCTTTTAGAACCTGTGAGCTTATAGAGCTATTTTCGCTGGTTGTTAAATAGACTGTGATTATGAGCATGTTTACATTGCAATGCTTTAATCATGCATGCTCACTTTTAATCAGCAGAATTTGGCAAAGCAGTTGACTGCTGGTCATTGTGACACTGCAATTCTTGAGATTTGGACACAAAAAGCATCCGTTATTTTAATATTTTACTTCATCAACCAAAGCACACAACACCCACCTCCTCAAGTCATGAAGAGGTCAGAGAATACTTTCTGAACGTATGAGATAAGATTATCAGCCATATGTCTTCTAAAATATCAATGAAATGTAACACAAGACACTGGAAGATAAGATGAGATAATCTAGGATGAGGTAATATTAAATGTTATTGACCTGTAGGGGAAATTATGGTATTAGTGCAAAATACCACGGAAACTGGAATACCACACCCACACACACACAGCACGTACTTACATATATAGAAGCCTGCTCATACATCAAATGGACATACAGTAGTGTAGGAAAGGCCTCCACCCCAAAGAGAAAATATTATGTTTTGCCCGGCACAATTTGTCTGGTGCTTAATTAATAGTCAAACTACTGTTCCTGCTACAATGCAAACTGCTCTTTCTGACTATTTGTATTTTCATATTTTCTCACGTTTTATGTATATATATATATATATATATATATATATATATATATATATATATATATATATACACACACACACACACACACACACACACACACACACACACACACACACACACACACACACACACACACACACACACACACAGTATATTAGTGTATTTCATAAATAAAAACAATATTGTTTTGAGCAATTTGGACATTTTTTGACAATGTTAACTTTTGCCCGATGGTTAATTGATATTCAAGCGACCCAGTGTCGGGGACAATGACGACCTCTCTTAGGCATGGGAAGACAAAATGCTCACACTGACCAAGTCCTGCTGCCCGCTACCGCGGGTGGGTGTTGGCGGACAAACAGCCCTTTTGAGCGAGCCGAATGTTGACTTTGGTCTTCAATGGTTTCTTCAGTGGTTTGCTCTGTAGCCGGGCAGTGAAGTAGATAGATGGTATATGTGTGTGCTGTATTTGTGCTCGCAAGGGGTGTGTTCCCGCGCCAGGAAAAATAACAAGCACAAGGGGCGGGTGTTGGTCAACAACAAGGCCAGCTCCTGAACCTTTTTTTTTCTGGGGGTCTGTGGTTTTTGCCCTGAGCCTCACCTGAGGTAGAGAGAGAGAGAGAGCGCCAACACAGAGAGACCACTGCATAGTGGTGTATGTTTACACCCACCGTACAAACGAGACATTCATCAGTGGGGTTTGAGTGTTCCCTCATTGGCCTTGATTGAGAATTTCCATCTTTTTTCTTTTTCTTTTTTCTTTTTTCTTTTTTTAACGAGAGTATGTAACCTTCCGTTAGCTCCTGCTATCCAACCAATGAGATGGTGCACAGGCTAGCCGTGGCACAGAGGCCTATATATATATATATATATATATATATATATATATATATATATATATATATATATATATATATATATATATATATAATGTATGTATATATATATATATATAATGTATGTATATATATATATAATGAAAGTTTAACCGAAATCGAAACTTGAAATGAGCTTCATTATAGGATAGTTTTTAGTTTTTTGTCATACGATCAAACATTTTAAGCAACAAAATCACACTGCGAAGACATTGTTAAATCTTCCTTTTTTCCCCAATAACAAGAGCTCCATATTTGATTCTCACTTCTATAGTTGGAGTTTTCGTGTATTACCAATATTGATTAAACAGTAATATCCTAAACCATAGAGGAATAAATAAAGTCACTGGCTGATAATTCTTCAGAGCACTTATCACATACATTAACACTATACAATAAAAAACATTAAGTATGAGAATTAAAATTCTTTTTTTAAATATTGTACAATGACATTGAGGAAAGCTTGTGAGGTTTCCTAGTGATCTAGCCTGAAAGCCACTACTTCAACCAGATTCAGCTGTTCCCTGCCCCAGAACTGTGACACATCTCCCACTCTCCTTACCAAAGGCGTATATACTTGCCATTACAGTGCGAATCCTCTCCAAGGTGTTAAATACATACTGTGTAAAGCATTGTGTCATACTGAAAGGCCGAGCGTTGGTTCTCTGTTTATCTGGGAATCATGAAAGGGTTTGGCTGAGGTGTTTGATTGATGCATACGGTATTTGTTTTGCCGACGCACTGGCACACAAAATCCGCCTTCTTCTTAAGCGCTTTCATTGTTTCCTTGGAGTCACAAAAAGGTCAGAGAATACATGTTTGCAGTTAGTCAAAGGTTGTGCATGTGGCTTTGAAGCAGGGCAGCTACTCGTGGCAGCTGTACGTGATGGAGATGCACGATAATCAGGGTTCGATTTGTAATAAACAGAGCAGGGCGGGGGGAGACGTTTTCTTAACCACTTCCGCCCTATATATACTGAGCTACTTCGTCCGACAAATACAGAAAATAGCCGATCGACGAGCTCACAACGTCTTGAGCTTGTGGTCCCAAAGCTTGCAGTACCAGAGTTGGCCACTTATAAACTTTTGCTTTAACCAGCCTTCCGGGTCCTGGTGGGACTTGTTTGACACACTGTAAGCCCAGTGCCCTTAGCCCATTAAGACCGGGAACGCATCTGTGTGTCATTTTTAGATTTCTTTGGCTATTCAAAAATAGCAGATCTACAAGCTCATAGCGCGGCACCGAGTGCCGCGCTATGAGCTTGTAGATCTGCTATTTCTTTTAAATCGTGAAAATGTGTGCAAATCTTTGAATATATATATTTTAAAGCTAACATTTTAACTCAATCAGTTACAATTTCTGGGGGTCCCAGAGATTTGTGCCATTTTTTCCCGTTTTGTCTATTCAGACAGGATAGACAAGTGCAGGGCGTCTGGAACACGAGGGCCTGAATACATGCAATGACATGCTATACAGCTGGAGTCGGGCTGACATTTTAAATTAGATTATATCAGAATGCACTTTATTGATCCCGCAGGGGCAAATCTAGTCGCTACAGCAGCCAAGATACATAAAGGTGCATGAAAAGAACATAAAAAGACCCGATTATCAAGCCCAATCAGTATACAGTCAATACATCTAATCAGTGCTTATTTACATAGTCATGTCTTGTGCAAAATTCCCGTAACCACAGGACCACAAGTACATACTATGTTAAGTGTGAGGCAGTGCTTGTGAGATTAGGGTTCTATTGCATCTATTATTGTGGATATGCGGTCAACGCACTGACCAGTTAACTGTTGTTGAAAGCTCTGCATCTTTCACGTTTCATCCTCAAAATGTCACAGATTCTGACAATTGGTCAAAGGTGAAGAAGTTTCTATTTTGGGGTGAAAAGATGGTGGTTTAGTGTGTGTGTGTGTGTGTGTGTGTGTGTGTGTGTTGGGGAGGGATGGTTGGGATAGAGAATCTGTGAGAGAAAACAGGGCCGTGTGTGTTCGCATTCCTCATGTCTGACCACTGACAGTACCCTCTGTTCACAGTGTTTCAGCGATGATCTAATGAGCCTCCAGACAGACAGGACCCAAGATTTAGGAGAGAGAGAGAGAGAGAGAGAGAGAGAGAGAGAGAGAGAGAGAGAGAGAGAGAGAGAGAGAGAGAGAGAGAGAGAAGAGAGAGAGAGAGAGAGAGAGAGAGAGAGAGAGAGAGAGAGAGAGAGAGATGGTTGTTCTCACTGACGGTCCATTCTCTGCCGGTCTATTGTTGCAGGGGGAAACTCCGATCCGGATCCAGCTTTCTAAAAAGCTCAACTCACTTTCATTGTTTTCCCTCTATATCCCCCCGGTTTTCCCTCACTGATATGGAACACAGAATTGAGAGACTTGTTCTCGTACGTGATCGATTTCCTTGGGGTATTCTCTGTTATTGTGGGGTCAATTCCAACAACCCGCCTGTGCCTGATTTATACTCGCTTGCGCGGCGTGTCGTGTCCCCGAGTAATAGCCGATCTACAAGCTCACAAACGCGTCGGTCGCAGCGTGACTTGTTGAGTAGTTTAACTTGTGTTGCACAGTTGTGTGACTCGCGAGGATATCCACTTTCCCTCCTTCGTCGTCCAGCTGATTTACTTGTCGTGGCTGTGCAGCAGGCCAACAATTCCAAGAAAAACGCTCTTACTTCTCTGTCTTCTCCTGCTTATCCCCCCCCCTTCTCTCTCTCTCTCTCTCTCTCTCTCTCTCTCTCTCTCTCTCTCTCTCCATCACTCTCTCCCTCTCTCTGGTATTTCCCACTTCCTCCGTTTTCCCTCCAGCTGGGACGGCTGGAGATTTTACACCCAATTGGTGGAGTCGGGGGGCCCTTTGTGTCGGAGGAGCCCTCCTCTCGGTCCACACAAGTGGCAGAAGGGACCTGGAGGTTGTGAATGGTGCTTTGTGTACTGTTTTTCTAAGAGGGAGGCCCTCGCTCTCCCGCTCTCATCTGTCACAGGTCCCTTCTCCTTCCCTCAGCCCACAATGCCTGATTGTTTCTGCCCAGTATAGCCAGGTTCCAGGCCCCCCCCGATCCCCAACAACGTTTCCCTGCCAAATTCCGACCCCCGGTTTTTTTCTTCCGTTTTTTCGTCCACTTCAACAAAGGGATCCCGAGTTTTAGTGTTCATGTTTTGGAGAGAGACAGGACTTTAGCTTTAGCCAACAGTCTCAGTGGTTTGTGTGGGTCTTTGAGCTTTCAATGCCCCAAAATGCAGTAAAAGGCTGCGAAGAAAAGGGAACATTGAACCACAATGCTCACAGAAGTCATCAAGTAAAATGTATGAGTAACATAAATGAATGTAAGATACCCATCAATGTCATTCTTTGCTTTAGGATAGGAATTTTAAAGGGACATGCATGTGCCATGCATAGTTCACCGCTAAGCGAGTCTGATGTGACCTTAGCGGGGCATTGTCTCGCTCCGTTAAACCTCCGTCTTCACACCCTAAACAACTTTGAGACCCATGAGGACTAAAGCAAAACACTCTCATTAAGTCAAACAGTGTATGCACTGTTCAGCTATCAGGCATGCAATCTCGCCAATATTGCTTATCAAATGTCCTAGACATGAGATCCTCTCTGGGGGAAACGAGTTCATATTTTTCTAGCTGTCTGAGGCCTGTGGAGGTCCTGCTGCTTAACCCAGTCAATCTGGGAACGCATCTGTGTCATTTTAGATTTCTTTGGGCTATTCAAAAATAGCAGATATACAAGCTCATTGGTGCCGCACTATGAGCTTGTAGATCTGCTATTTTTTTTAAATTGTGAAAATGTGTGCAAATCTTTGAATATGTATTTTTTAAAGAGAACATTTGTAACTCAAATCTTTGCTTCTGGCAGTTCCTGGTACAAAATATTTTGAGATGAGGGTCCGCGGCCAAATACATATCATTTTGGGGATTCTACAAATATCTTCTAAATCCTAACAGTTAAAACGTATGTTTTCCAGTGGTTCTCAAACCTTTTCATGTCAAGGACCTGAGTTACAAATGTCGGCTTTAAAAAAATATATGTATATTCAAAGATTTGCACACATTTTCACGATAAAAAAAAAATAGCAGATCTGCAAGCTCATAGCGCGGCACTCTGTGCCGTGCTATGAGCTTGTATATCTGCTATTTTTGAAAAGCCAAAGAAATCTAAAAATGACACACAGATGCGTTCCCGGTCTTAACTCTCTCAGTGCCACGCCCGAGATATCCCGAGTTTTTCCCGAGTACCCTCCCTGCCAGCACGAGAAATCCCGAGTTTTTACTTTTGACTGTGGTCGCGCTATTCTGTTTATTTTTCATGATCACTTTCGCTTCCTGACTCCTTCAGACTCATTGGGTTCCGGTTTCATGACGCAGATTCCGTTTCCGGTTCTCATTTTTTTCCCGCGGTCATTTTCGGCCAGAATAGGGAAAGTCACGGTTTTTCACACGGTATAAAAAGCGAACGGAGAGGTCCACGTCTACTCTCTTTGGTCTGGGTGACGATCAGTCATCGTAGTCGTGTATCGCATCGTAATTTAGCCCGATCAACGATTGTCGAAAATGTCAACATCCGGTTATGACCGGATGTGACGTGAGCCTGTTTGGGAGGGGGCGAGTGAGCCAGCGAGGTCATCAATGTGTCGATTTGTTGCTCTCTACTGGTAGAACTGTATTATGGGTTTAAAAACCCAATCAGATCATTTATTTGAATGAAAAATTAAAAAATTAAAAAATTAAAAAAAACGCAAATTGCTGGCACTGGGGGAGTACTTTATGAAAATACTCTTGGCAGTGAAAGAGTTAATGGGTTAACGGTGACTGTTGAGAAAAGTGGCTGTTTTGCTGCCTGTTAGGTTAAATTAAAAAAAGAACAAAACTCATAACTGCAATTTTTGTTTGCCATTTTCCTTTAACTGAAAGCTGACGCGGTCATTTATGCGTCTGTGTCTCCTGACCCGCAGGCTCTTGAAACCGTGTTCAAAACCTCCCATTGTATCATTTCAAAAAATAGAGGGACGTCACAGAACATTTTTCGGCAGTGCGTTTTTTCACCTGACACCAAAATGCATGTTTTTCAGCCAGTCACAGTAACGTTATTGTCACATTAGCGTTCTCGGAGAGTCTCTCCCTGAAGCCAAACTCTAGTCTATTGTTGGGTCTCAGAGGGAAACGGTTGTTCCTTCAGCGGTAATCACTCAATTTCTCCCTGGCTTCTTGCTAGAAGCCTGCCAAGCATCTGCCGATTTTACACATATTGGCTCTCATGACACAATCATGTATCTTCAGGAAATATTTTTCCTCTGGGTTTAGGGAATGAATGCTTATTTTCTTATTTGAAATGTACTTTAATGGATTTCAAGAACAAGGTTCATATACTGTCTACATAAATGACCATGTAAACTTTCAATAAGTGCAATGAAAAATAATGTGAGTGCTGCCTGTCCAAGGACTGCGTTGGTTGTCCAGTGTTGATTGCTTGATGTTGGGCTATCAAAGCAAATTCAAACATTCTTCTGCAACAGCAGGGGTGTTAAAATTACAGAGAAATAAATGTCTGATATTCCAACAACATACTATTTCGTTCACATAGTGATTCCACAACAGATGTAGGACCAGTAGCATCAGGTGTTTGAGCGGTTCCCTTCCTCATCTGCTTATTAATGAAGCATGCACACATTCCTTTAATACACAAAACATGTGAATGCTATTCATTTGCTGTTGGTGTTTCTCTTTGGGTTTTGTGCTATACATGTCACAGTAAAGAATTATAATGGTTGCTGGGTAATTGTGAGCATGTTTTCACACTAGTGTCAGTGAAATTGTGTTTTTGGGTCAGGTTTCATTGAGACATAACTTGTTATATGTCCATGCATGTTGTTTTTTTTTCACCTCCTTTCTAAAGCATGTTGTCAAAAGCCGGTCTGACTCTAAGCTCCTCCGAAGACCCGAGGCTCCTCTCTAGTTGCTCCCATATCTGTTGAAACACCTTGATACCTTCTTTGCTCTTGACAATCTGCCTACTCCCTCTCATACCCGCATGCTTCCCACTGTGGTGGATACTGATAGTAGGCCTATAGTTAAGTTGTCTTGCTTTTGGAAGAGATAGCTTGTTTGGACACACAAGGCAGTAATACCCCGTGTTTATTGGTAGTGGGGGCTTTAAGCTTTTTGCGTTTGAGGCTCTCAAATAGTTTTTTCCCCCCCAATAGTTTATTGTTTGTTATTCTTTTGTGTTTTCTGAGACTTTATTTGACAGGTACACAGTGGAGACTGGAGAGAGATTGAAAACAAATTGAGTAGATCCTCAATATTAGTAATATTGAGTAAAGAATTTTAAAGTCCAAGGGGCCCCCAGACAGATATACAAGAACTCTGAAAATCGCTTCTCCGCTGTTGATCACTGACTCTGCTAATCAAGCGCCCTATTTTCTGCGACCGGGATTTTTGATATCGCTAACCGATCACACAGGGCTAAAGCCAGGGGACTGTTGCATGATGAACCCATATCAGTGGCAGCAATTTATGAGTCTGGGCATTCCTGGCCATATGAGACATCAATTCCAAGAAGCTAAGTCTTCAGAACCCCCCCCCCCCCTCCCCATAAACACACCACCAGCAATATTGTCAGCTAAATATAGGGTCCCTTCTTTCTTCTCTCCTTTCTCCTCACTCCCCCTCCCCACCTCCTTCTCCTCACATATCTCTCTCTCTGTCCTACTTATAAGGAAAGTAGTGTGGACCGCAACATTATTTATCATTTTCTTTGTAGGCTATTGATTATCACCTTGATTGTCTTTATTTGTTGTTGGTGAGTCCGACTGTGTGGAATTGGAAATAATCTGTTGCATGTGTGGCGTGTATGCTGCATTATTACTGTGCTTGGACGGCTTGAAGGTTCATCGCCTGACTGACTCTGTGGTCTAACTGCCTTTAATGCTATTGTTAAATATCTGGTAGCCTCGCTAGCTAGCTGCTCAAGGTTAACTGCCTTGGGTGGTCTTGTGTTGGCTGAGCCCCCAAGAGACTTTTTGACAGTAAATTACATATAGTTATATTATTATGTATTGTCTTCTGTCCGGTATGCTGTTCCTTTTGCATACCATTTTAAGTTCGGTTGTTTCTGGATCGATGCTTTCCGCACTCGGCAGCACCGATCTCAACAAGGCAGGCAACATCCTCTGCATTTAGGCTTCTTTGTGATTAAAAGCAACATTTTTGCAAATATTTGAATACATATATATTTTTAAAGGAAAACATTTTGACTCAAATCTTTGCTTCTGGGGGGTCCCTAAAATATTTTGAGATGGGGGTCTGCGACCAAATGCATATAATTTTGGGGGTCCTCGACATGAAAACGTTTGAGAACCACTGATATAGAAACATACTGTTTTTCAAAAAACTGTAGGATTTAGAAGACATTTAGAATCCCCCAGAAGCAAAGATTTGAGTCACAAATGTTCGCTTTGCACAAACTTTCACGATTTAAAAAAAATAGCAGATCTACAAGCTCGTAGCGCGGCACTCGGTGCCGCATTACGAGCTTGTAAATCTGTTATTTTTGAATAGCCAAAGAAATCTAAAAATGACACAGATTCTTTCCCGGTCTAAATGGATTGAGACAATGCTTTGGTCACATGATGGTGGATGACTCTTGCGTGCCGTGATGTACTTTGATTGCGGTCAGTTTGTTGTTGTCAGTGTCTCTCTGACATCATCTCCTCTAGGTCAGTGTAGAAATGGCATCAGTTTTTATGGCACGTATAATAAACTCCATATGACGATTATTATCAGTGAGTCCGGAGATAATCCCACAAACCGCCGGACCGATCAGTGCCACATTTCTCTTGCACACTGCCAGTAGGCCACAGAAGCACCTCCACTAATGTTTGTTTATTCACATATGTTTTATACTTTTTGAAATATTAACTTAAATTTTAGGCCAGAAGTCCAAGGGGCTCTGAAACCTTGCCCAAATATGGAGTCACACGCAGTGGTGGGAAGTAACCAAGTACATTTACTCAAGTACTATACTTTTTGATGTTTTTTTATGTTTTTTCTACTTTACTGGATTACTGTATTTCCAATCTTCAATACTTTTACTTCTACTCCACTACATCTGAGAGGCAAATATTGCACTTTTATACTCCACTACAATTATTTGAAAACTTTAGTCACTAGTTACTTTGTAAAACATACATTAACCACTTCAGCCATGGCTACCTTATTTGGAAATGTAATAGCCGATCTACAAGCTCACAAAAGTTGTGCGTTGTGAGCTTGCAGATCGGCTATGGCCGAAATGTATATAGGACTGAAGTGGTTAATGTATGTTTCGACGTGACAGTCAAACCAGAGACAGACATTATGGACAATCCCACGTTGACCCACAGGATTATCTTACAACATGCAACATCCAAATGAAATATATCTCATTCATCACAAGATACAGTTACAACACGCATACTGTGCATTCGTACAGGAAAATGCACACATACAGTAGCATTACTGAGGCGCACCTATTTCTCTCTCTGCATATGTCTGCTATGTACACACACACGCACGCACAAACGCACGCACGAACACGCACACACGCAGTGGTGTAAAGTACTGTAACTAAATACATTTACTCAAGTACTGTACTTAAGTACAATTTTGAGGTACTTTTACTTTACTGAAGTATTTCCAATTGTCTATACTTCTACTCCACTACATCTCAGAGGCAAATGTTGTACTTTTACTCCACTACAATCATTTGACAACTTTAGTTAGTAGTTACTTTTCAGATATCAATTATTACATTATAAAACATACATTAACCACATCAGCCCTATTTTATACATAGGCTATTTGAAAATAGCCGATCTACAAGCTCACAACGCGTCGAATCGCGACGCGTTGTGAGCTTGTAGATAGGCTATTTTCAAATATTTTAGTACTTTTACTTTTGGTATATTTGGATACCAATACTTTTGTACTTTTACTCAAGAACATTTTGAATTCCGGACTTTTACTTGTAACAGAGTACTTCTACATTGCAGTATTGATACTTTTACTTAAGAAAAACATTTGAGTACTTTTTCCACCACTGCACACATGCGTGCGCGCACGCACACACACGCACACGCACACGCACACGCACACGCACACGCACACGCACACACACACGCGCGCGCACACGCACACGCGCGCGCACACGCACACGCACGCACCATTACCAAGTGTCCAGTACCGTCCGAGCACTCTCCATTTCAGCGCCTCTAAAGTGTTCCTCAGCTGACAGACATACAATACTTGTAGAGTACAGAACTCTATCCAACTTTTTCTCTCTGTCTCCTTCTTCTCTCACTTCTCTCCATTGCTGTCCCTTTCTGTTTCATGCAGTGTTCCCGTTGTATTTGGTCTATACCTTTAGAGTTTGTAATGTTCCCACGTTGGTTTGAAATGTACTTATTCCATTTCTATGCATGTAAACTATGTCTGTCTGTCTGTCTGTCTGTCTGTCTGTCTGTCAGACAGACAGACACACGCACACGCACACGCACACGCACACGCACACGCACACGCACACGCACACGCACACACACTCTCTCTCTCTCTCTCCCTCCTTTAAGCCATTTGAGCGAGGGGTGGATTTGCGTTAAAGAGTACCCAGGAGGCAGCATATTTCAGAGACAGACAGCCTGCTGTGATTCATGTGAGAGCTAATACTAAAGTGGCAATCAGTCTCACTTGACACATGTCCAGGGGTCAACACTTTGAGAAACAGTAGAAGAAAACATTAAAGTGATAATCATAAACCATATTTCTATTGTTCTCAAAACTTTATTCATATTTAATTATATTGGAATGCAGCACAAAAGTGCTTTACCATCCTAACAGAGACTCTAAAATCGTTGATCGTTACAAAAGAAAATGAAATATCAGTAAGAGCAGCTGTTACAGTAGCTAACGCGCACACGTGTGTGTGTGTGTGTGTGTGTGTGTGTGTGTGTGTGTGTGTGTGTGTGTGTGTGTGTGTGTGTGTGTGTGTGTGTGTGTGTGTGTGTGTGTGTGTGTGTGTGTGTGTGTGTGCGTGCGTGCGTGCGTGCGTGCGTGCGTGCGTGCGTGCGTGCGTGTGACAAAGCAAGGGAGCTAAGTGTTTTTATGTGTGACAGAGCATGTGTGTATGCTCTCTCTGAGAATATGAGTATTATGTGTGTTTGACTTAGTATGCAAGCACGCCTGTGTGTGTGTGTATGTACGGGTTCATGTGTGTGTCTGAGTGTGTGAAGTGATTACAGTAAATGATATATTAGTGCAGTGCGTCTCTCACCCTGAGGTAGACATTATGAAAACACACATTTTCCACTGGAAGCCAGAAGCACTTTGTGCTCACAGTCAAATGCTAAAGACAGGTCTCAGTACTGCTTAATAGATTATTAGGTTATGCTGTATCCATGTGTGTGTACATGCACGGGCACTTATACTTAACTGAAGCATGCACAGTGCACACACGCACACACACGCACACACACGCGCACACACACACACACACACACACACACACACACACACACACACACACACACACACACACACACACACACACACACACACACACACACACACACACACACACACACACACACACACACACAGCTTCTGGGGAAATAGAAATAGAAAAATTAATAGTAGCTTCAGCTTGATGTGTGTGTTTGTGTGAACGAGTTTGTGCTGTGCATGTGCTCACCTGTGCTGCACATGAGTGTGTGTGTGTGTGTGTGTGTGTGTGTGTGTGTGTGTGTGTGTGTGTGTGTGTGTGTGTGTGTGTGTGTGTGTGTGTGTGTGTGTGTGTGTGTGTGTGTGTGTGTGTGTGTGTGTGTGTGTGTGTGTGTGCGTGTGTTTGTGTGTGTATAATGTCTGTGTACATCTGTACGAATGCACAAACTATAAAACAATGACATTGTAATTCCGGCATATTTCTGATAAGATTTATGCTGTTTATGCTGCAGTCTTATTTTGTAGTTACTTTAATATATGATTCAGGAAGTGTGTTTTTTAAATGTCACATTGCGATTCCATGACTGTGGAATGCAGCTGGTAGGAAGGCTTACTGCTGAATCCCTTGAAAACATTTGAGGCCATACAGTACGTTCCACACAGCAGTTTGGATATGAGTGATGGATTGTGCCTTGATGGCTCTGATAGAAACAGCAAAGAGACAGATGTATAAAAGGTTTGCTTTCAGCCATGCTGTGTTTCAGCAATAAGTCATAGCCTACTGTGTAGCTAAAGAATGAAAGAAGACATTTTTGATATAATCCATCATTGGTGTATTCTTCACAACACTTGCACCCAAGATGTGTCACCAAAACATGCTCATTGACAGTATTACTTTACATTTCAATTGGATGTAAATCAAGGTTGCAATCCACTAGGCTGAAGAACCCAGTTCTGTAATCAGTTCTGAAACATACTCAGCTGTGGGCTATTACAATATATATTTTGGGACAGCAACCGCTGAAACTGAAACAGTTTAAAAAGTTTGCAACCAATATTGAAACATGTTGAACTGTGCATTGTTGTCATCTGTTCCATGTTATTGTTCTGTTTAATGTCACGCAGCGCGACTCGATGCAAAGAAGGTGTCTGTACTCTGGACAGTTACAGCTTTGATTTAAGACATTTGAAGGCATTACATAAAAACACAAACGTCTGTCTGTGATCTTGTGTTGTATGTACACTGAATTGCTCAAACGTTTGTGCTGCCTCTAAAAGGGCCTCCAGGAGGATTTGGTCATGGTGTCATGCTGCTGATAACCATCTCTCTGCCTCTTTATCACTGTGAGACGACCGAGAGAAGTTAGGGCTTTCATTGGTTCAGGGCTCTACTCGGGTTTCTTCACTGAAGGTCTCTGCTGGAGGCCTTGAGTTCTGGAACTTGTTCAGATTAAAGGTGTATATAAATCTAAACAACGTGGCAGCCCGCAAAAGCCTTCAACAAGAGCAATCTTGTCGTCTTCTGATTCATCACTGCCATTACCCATTACCTTTGATGATGATAATGACAAAGGAGATAATACCAGCGCACTTATTTACAACGTCACGACTATGTATCGCCGTTAACATTAATGAACCCTATCGTCTTGGCTCGTTTGAAACACAGCAGCTTATCTTAATTCCCCTTGTTTATCAGAAGGGGCCGTATGTTGCACAATGCAGCTTTAAATCAATTTCTCATGTTTTAACCTCACCAGAATGTGTTAGTTAACCTTCCTCTGCCAACAGTTTTACTCCACCATACAAAACTTGCTTTCACAGTATAGACACAGTACAATCCTCAGTGTTATTTTCTTCCATTTGTACCTCTGAGACTGTACAAATGTAACCAAATGGACCCTTGGGGATACATTTATTAACCACATGAACTTTCAAGTTCTCAACACAATGCGTTTTGAGATTGCACACATTTAGTGTAGGGGTAAAAAAGATGTGGTCCTCCTGTTATGGATCCCTGGGGGACTAAGTATAGGGTTTAAGTGGTTAACATTGAATTAACAATCAATAAAAAGTGGCTATGCGGAAACCCCCCCGTCTCATCAGACCCCTTCCCTCTCATCCTCCCCCTACACAGAATGATGTCATCCATGCGCGCCACGCCTCCCTTCCCCCAGGGGGCGACGGAGGAGGAAGAGGACGCCATAGGCCAGCAAGGCGTGTCCCCCTGGGCCAGTGAGGACCGAGACGGCCCGAAAGAGTCGAGGATGTCGCCCGTTTCGAATAATCAACCCCGCCCAGACGAGCTGCAGCCAATCAGAGAGAGGCCAGGCGGCGAGGCTGAGTGGGAGAGTGTAGCTCCCACAGCTATGGTGAGAAGTGAATTATTATGCAGGCGTAAATTACTTCCATATCTTATCTTGAGATATGACGCTATAAGTCTGTGGGACAGACATGGCAAGCGTGCATGGCAGTCATAAAACACTGATGAAATTTATGTGCCGGACTAGCGTGCGTGCATGGAGGAGGTAATGTGACCACGCGTGTATGCATGTACTGTATACAGTGATTGCACACATGCATGGCAAGACAGACGCACGCACACGCACACACACACACACGCGCGCGCGCATGTACGTCCTCCTAGCGCAAGCAGTGGCGTAACGGAGGGGTAGCAAGTGATGCGGTGCGGGGGGGCCACCAGCAGGGGGGGCCCCGCCTGCGCTGATACAAATATTTTTACAGCTAAAAAAAGAAAAAAGTTGATTTATATTGGTCAAATGGAACCGAATTAGACCCGAATTTGACCGAATTAGACCCGAAATTTAGCGCACGCACGCAGGTTGTGCACGCAGCGCGTGCATGTACGTGAAACTCCCGCGGGGAGGCCCCGCGATTCTGCGTTACACCACTGAGCGCAAGCACACATACAGTATGCCCTCACAACACTCACAAAAACCCACTAGTGTGTGTGTGTGTGCGTGCGTGCGTGTGTGTGTGTGTGTGTGTGTGTGTGTGTGTGTGTGTGTGTGTGTGTGTGTGTGTGTGTGTGTGTGTGTGTGTGTGTGTGTGTGTGTGTGTGTGTGTGTGTGTGTGTGTGTGTGTGTGTGTGTGTGTGTTTGCGCTGCAGGCAGTGCTGTAGGCACTGAGGATCTCTGGTTTTCCTCCAGAGAGCAAAGAACCCCACGGTTGTTCTCATCTCCTACTGTACATGTATGCGTGTGCATGAGATTGTCTGAGTTGCACTTGTACTGTGTGTGTGTGTGTGTGTGTGTGTGTGTGTGTGTGTGTGTGTGTGTGTGTGTGTGTGTGTGTGTGTGTGTGTGTGTGTGTGTGTGTGTGTGTGTGTGTGTGTGTGTGTGTACTGTATGTGGAAGTGTATTATTTGGCTTCGGGTTGTGTTAGGTCCCTAATGGAACAACCATATTTGAGTTTCTTCAGCCTTACATCGAGAAGGAAATGTTTGGAGAGCAGAATGCAGTAGTGGAAAAGTTTTCCTAATTATCATTCTCCACCCCGCAACCACTTCACATTTAAATGGAAATGATTTTCTCACCTGTTGCACTGTATTCTTTTTGGTTCTGACAGGCAGTGTTTCACTTTGATTAGTAGTATTTCAGACCTCTTATGCTGTTATTAAACGTATTTAGTACAGATCACACAAATGCAATGACAATTCAAATACAGACTTTGGCAACAGCATCATGTCCAGGCTAGTCAGACCTACTACGTGTGTGCGTGTGTGACGAGCGTGCATGCCTGTGTTTATCTCGAGAACCCTCCGAAAGGTCGACTTGTTAATATGGAGATCCCTGATATCATGTCACCGGGTGGGGCATGCCAACTTGCATGTTTCCCCAGTAGGCCCGGTGGCCTAGTTTGATTTGCACTTGACATGACAGAAGAAGTGAGGGGTTGACCTTATAACGACACTGCATGGTCGTACGAAAGACGGACTTTACACGTTCTGTGATCAGCAGATTCGATCAACCCATTAAGACCGGGAACGCATCTGTGTAACCACTTTAACCCTTATTTTATACTTTGGCTATTCAAAAATAGCAGATCTACAAGCTCATAGCGCGTTACCAAGTGCCGCGCTATGAGCTTGTATATCTGCTATTTATTTTCTTATCATAAAATGTTTTGCAAATCTTTGAATATGTATGTTTAAAGTTGAAAACATTTTTAACTAAAATCTTTGCTTCTGGGGGATCCCTGGGACAACATTTTCGGTGGTCCGTGATATGAAATAAGTTTGAGAACCACTGATATTAACATAATAAAAAAAACTGTTAGGATTTAGAATTGAGATTGTAGAATCCCCCAGAAGCAAAGATTTGAGTTAAAAATGTTTACTTTAAAAAACATTTGCACACATTTTCACGATTTTTAAATTAATAGCAGATCTACAAGCTCATAGCGCGGCACTCGGTGCCGCGCTATGAGCTTGTAGATCGGTGCCGCGCTATGAGCTTGTAGATCTGCTATTTTTGACTCGCCAAAGAAATCTAAAAATGACACCAGATGCGTTCCCGGTCTTAATGGGTTAAACAACAAAGTGGTGAGGTTGACCAATGTCATTTTCTCCCCTGTGGAATCTCGGAGGACTATTACTGTACCTAAAAATCACAGATAACCACACAATCTGCATTTAACTCATTATTATTATGATTTATAGACAGTTTTTGGCCCCTCGTCTAAAGCGCATAGCCCCACAATGGGTCACACATTCATATCATTCAACCACTTTCACCCGGGTGTCACGCGTGGCATCGCAATATACGTTATATGAGCTTGTAGACCGGCTATTGTTTTTGGACCGTGTTTTGTTGCCGAGTATAGAGAAACAAACACAGCACACCCAGCGTCGTGAGTGTCACTGCACTGTATCTCCTATAATCTTCATGACCCATCCATCTTCTGTTTAAACGCCGAGCGCAGTGTGTGTGGGGGGGCCTCCCTGTCGTCAGAGCCCGCTGGAGCCGCTTCAAGGGCGTCTTAAGATCTCCCTGTTAGCCAAAGCCCCTTGTCTTTGAAACCTAAGCCTTTTAAAGTTCTCCCGAGATTCTCCCCCGCACTCAGTAAAAGGGGAGGAGAAAGCCTCCAGAAATAGCTTTGCTCCACCACCACAGCACATCGGAACACCTGTGCCCGAGTGTCTGTTGTGTTGGACAATGTGTTCGACTGTGAGGGCTTATCTCTCCTTGGTAAATATAGGGCTCCTTGTGTCTCCTAACCCCCCCCCCCCCCCACCCCTTAAGACCGACGAGGGGGGACGTGGCAGCCGAGTAAACAGGGATCGGGACAAAAATAGGTTTCAGAAGGTACAACGTGATAATGGAAAATTCCTGGAGATGAACATTTTTAAATGTTTTCATCCAGGCAGTAAAGCTGCAATGTAAGTGACGTCTCAAAGTGTTTCATACGTACTGTAGGCAGGTTATTACAAAAGATTTATTTCTGTTTTGTATGGGATAATGTGCGTTTTCACGGTCATACACCTTATAGAGCAACAGTAGTAGTACAGTAATAGGACACAATAAACTGACTTAGTCATCATTTTGAGATACCTGCCAAAGCCAAGCAAACACTTGAGTAAAGGATTGGTAGGGAGTAGCCTACTTGAAAGCCTTCCCGTAGGTGTGGCCCGTTAAAATAATTAAGCACTTAACATCCCATCATGCTCAGTTTGCTTCTGAACCAATCAAAGTCGTTCTGTGTTTTTGTTGGCTCGACTGTGACCTCTTGGCCCTTTAACCACTTTCAACTTGCCATCCATATTTTGGGCACGTCATTATAGGCTAAAGATTTCCAAAAGATTAAAACCATTTATATATATAGCCTATACTGTATATAATTAGAAGATCATCTATTTTCACTGTGCAACACTGTCTTCTGACTATAAGTATAAATCAGGCTTAAGTGGTTAACAGCTCAGAAACAGAATAAACACTTGTTCTTCTACTGATGGCCACTGGGAGCTGCCCATTGCAACCAGTCTTCTACTGTTGAGCACTGAGCGGCTCCACTCAAGCAACTGAAGATGAAGTTCTTTCACTCAAGGGCATACAGTTAGAAATTGCTCGGAGGCAGTGGTGGAAAAAGTATTCTTTTTACTTAAGTAAAAGTATCAATACTGCAGTGTTGAAATACTGGTAGCACTTGCTATGCATCCTATGTGTATAACGCATCATGAACATACTTATAATGCATTATAATCTGCTCATAACCCTGTATAATCAGATTTATAAGAGCTCATAAATACTCATAATGCTTTATAACCATAACCCTATCACATTATAAAGCTTGTTATAATGACTTATAAGTTCAAGTATAAATACATTGTATTATGCTTATAACACTTGATGATTACAGTTATAAATATTCATAACATCGTATAATGCAATCATAACACATTATACAGCATGTTATAATGACTTATAATGTCAAGTATTATAATACTTCATAATTGCTACCCACTTAGTAACACTTGCTATGCAACCCAAAATGTATTCTCATTGTTATAATCCATTATAATTAATCCTTTATTATCACTGTTATAATGCATTATAATCACAGTTATAATGCATTATAATCACAGTTATAATGCATTATAAGTGACAATAAGGCATTATAACAGTGATTAAAATGCGTTATGACAGTGAGCATAATGCATTTTAGACGTTATAATACAGCATTATTAAATGATCATAAAGTAACAAATGGCCACTTATGATAACTTATGATCATAGTGTAATGCATTATAACAGTAATTATAATGCATTATAACAGTGATTTAAAGGCAATAAAAATTTAATAATACCACCTTATAAAATGATCATAATGTCACAAATGTTCACTTTATAATAACTTGTAATCACAGTATAACGCCTTATAAGTGATAATAAGGCATTATAAACGTGATAATAAAGCCTTATAAAATGATCATAAAGTAACACATGACCATAATAACTTATAATCGTAGTATAATGCATTATAATAATGCATTATAATGGTTATGACACATTATAACAGTGATAATAAAGCATTATCAACTGATTGTAATGGATTATAACTATGAGAATTAATTTGGGATGCATAGCAACTGTTACCAATTTGGCAGCAATTATGAAGTATTATAACACTTGATACTTATAAGTCATTATGAAAGGCCTTATAATGTGTTATGGTTATGGTTATAAAGCATTATGAGTATTTATGAGCTCTTATAAATCTGATTATACAGGGTTATGAGCAGATTATAATGCCTTATAAGTATGTTCATGATGTGTTATACACATAGGATGCATAGCAAGTGCTACCGAAATACTCTGTTACAAGTAAAAGTCCGGAAATCAAAATTTACTTGAGTAAAAGTACAAAAGTATTGGCATCAAAATATGCTAAAAGTACCAAAAGTAAAAGTAGTCATTGTGCAGAATGTCCCGTTTCACAAGTTCAAAATGTATACAAAATCTTTTGAATATAGCAGATCTACAAGCTCACAATGCGTCGCATTCAAATGGCCAAAAATGTACAGTATATGCTGAAGTGGTTAATGTATGTTTTGTGATAATAATCTAAATCAGCAAAGTAAATAGTAACTAAAGTTGTCAAATAATTGTAGTAGAGTACAAGTACAATATGTGCCTCTTGAGATGTAGTGGAGTAGAAGTAAAAAATATTGGAAATGGGAAAAACACTGCTCGGAGGGGCTATTGTCCACCATATGATTGACTTTATTTATCAGCCACAGAGGTTTCATCATCATCTGTTTAAAACATGATCCGCGTTTCACACTTGACCTTTTTGTCTCTGCCGCGGGCCGCCTGACCATGCCAAGGTTAAACAGTGCTAATGTCCATCAGTGATACAGTGGAGCTAAATTGGGATTTGGGAGCTCGTAAACACACTCCTACTCCTGTCTGCTTGACTGACTGACATGGGGAGAATAAAAGCAGCAGGCCAGGGGAAACCTCAGGGTATAGTGATACAGTAGTAGTAGGTGGAGACTATAGCTTTGGCCTGAACCACAGCAGTTACCAGCGGGGGGAAGAAAAGGAGGGAAGAAGTGCTGGAAAGGAGGAAGGCAAGCTTGGCAGGAAGAAAGAAAGCACATGAAGGTACAGTCAGACAGACAGACAGACAGACAGACAGACGGACTAGCCTCGGAAACCCATGCCTTTTTTTTTGTTTCAAAAGAAAAAAAGCCTGGGGGAACCTTGCAGGAACGGTGGTTTCTGACCAATCAGAGTGCAGAGGGGCGTCGCTCTAAATTTGGTGACGTCAGCGTGTTCCGTGCACAGGCCGGGGGGGAGGGGGGGGGAGGGGAGGGGAGGCGGGGACATAGATTGGTGAAGCAATAGGAAGCGGCGCTGGTACCGAGCGCAAGGTTTTGGATCCGCCCTTCAAGACCTTCGATATAGGGCTGGCTCCTCCAGTCTACAGACGGACAGATTGTTCTTTAAAATTTGATCATAATTGACATCGTCATTTAATACATTGGTTCTCAAACCTTTTCATGTCAAGGACCCCCAAAATGATATGTATTTGGCCGCGGACCCCCATGTCAAAATATTTTGTTTCAGGGACCACCCCAGGGAGCACAGATCTGAGTTACAAATGTTCGCTTTGAAAAATATTATATTCAAAGATTTGCACACATTTTCACGATTTTTCAAAAATAGCAGATCTACAAGCTCATATCGCGGCACTCGGTGCCACGCTATATGAGCTTTTATATCTGCTATTTTTGAATAGCCAAAGTATAAAAGGTTAAAGTGGTTAAAATTATTGTGATGCTATATTCACATTTCGCTGGGGACCCCCTGGAACCCCCCCAAGGACCCCTGGGGGTCCCCAAACCCCACTTTTTAGAACCAACGATTTAATACACACTTACACAGTCTACAACATGCAGTCTAATGTGTTTTGGCTTCACGTGTGTTTAATTGCAGGACAATGAAAACAGTAAAATCTCGCCCTACTCCTCCTCATCCTACCGGAATAACGCCACCTCTCCGCCCAAGCCAGAGGACGGCTACCGGGACCGCGGGGAGCTGCTGAGCGGCCTGGCCTTCGGAACGCCGGAGCGGCGTAAAGGAAGTCTGGCCGACGTGGTGGACACGCTCAAACAGAAACAGAAACTGGTGGAGCTCACCAAGACAGAGCAAGACGGTACGGTGTGTGTGTGCGTGTGTGTGTGTGTGTGTGCACGCGCATGCGTGCGTGCGGGTGGGCACGTCATGCGCGTGTGCATGGCATGCCTATGCGTGCTGTTAAAAAGGTCAGATGTGAAGCACTCAAGGTGGTGTGCATACTTTCTTTTAACAGGAGAAGGGGAATACTCAGTGTGTGTGCGTGCGTACGCGCGTGTATGTGTGAGAGTGAGTGCACACACATGTACAAGCTCAAGCAAACCGACCACGTACACTCGTGTTTTGTTTTCACTTTTTCTTCTCCACATCCTCCGCTTAAAGACCTTTGAAGCTGTTAAATTACAAGTGACAGAGCCCTCTCTCATCAGATCTTCACCTCAACCCACGGAAACCAACCCCGCCCCCCCACCCCCCGCACTCTCTCTTTTGCTCCCCATCCTTCAGATCTCGTCCCCCCGCACACGGGGGGGGACACCCCTTACCGGGAGCTTCCCTAGCATGCCTCGGCTTGCCCCCCACTCCCCCAAAACGCACCTATGTGAAGATCTGAAGTACCCCCCCCCCCCCTTGATGTCCGTCATTTAGAGGTGTAGCTTTGTTATGGATACAGAAGAGTGACTGTGGGCGACGCAGCCCGAGGCGTCTGTGAAACGCTACACGGCGTCTTCTGCAGAAAGATAGCCTTGCGTCTTATCTGACGTGCAGACGCTCTTGAATGGGTGTGTGTGTGTGTGTGTGTGTGTGTGTGTGTGTGTGTGTGTGTGTGTGTGTGTGTGTGTGTGTGTGTGCGTGTGCGTGTGTGTTGAAGACTCACGTGATGTCACTGTTGTGACAGCTTCTTGTCAGACTGAAGAGGAGCCGAGTGGATGGCAATGCAAAAAGACAACTAGTGTTACTTAAGTATGAATTGTGGTTTTCTCTCTCTCTCTTTCTCTCTCTCTCTCTCTCTGTGTGTGTATGTGTGTGTGTGTGTGTGTGTGTGTGTGTGTGTGTGTGTGTGTGTGTGTGTGTGTGTGTGTGTAGTAGAGTTGTCAAATGTTTTCATGTCTGGAAAGTGTTCATGCTTCAGGACACAATCCACAGACCCTCAAGTTTACAGGGGTAAAATAGTGGGTGAGATTATTTTATGTTCATGCTATCCACAAATTACTGTATTTATATCAAAACAACAATATCAAATATACATAAGGTGTGCACTAAGAATATAAGAATAAACTAAAGGCAGAGCATCAGTCACTTGAGCAAATATCGCTTATTGTTAGATATCAAATATGTATGAAATGTGTTGGGATGGTGTATATTCAGTCATTTTATACAATACATAAAGTGATAGTGCCAGTGTAATGGCATTGGAGTGTATTATTCACAGACACAAAATGTGTTAGTGCTAGTCTGTGGCCTGTGCCACCATGACTGACATGGCGACAGGGCTCAGCGCCTGTTCAGCAGCCTGACGGCCTGGCTGTGGAAACACACACACACACACACACACACACACACACACACACACACACACACACACACACACACACACACACACACACACACACACACACACACACACACACACACACACACACTGCACCACTTTCAAAGTCATCATATCGCTGTCTTGTAAATCAGGTGTAAATCAGGCGTTTTTGTTGGTTTCCAGATCTTTCACCAGGTATCTGATATAGTTTTTTTTATTGTTTTTTAATCTAGTATTTTAATGTTGTTTTTTTAATCCTATACTTATTACGTATTGTCTTTCATGTTATTTTAGGCTAGTTGATTTTCAAAACAGAGGCATATGGAAATGTCTATTGCACACTGCAGAGAGGGAGTAATTTCCTTGGTAATGAGTTAAATTCATATTCAAAAAGTATTCCAATCATGACGAACATTTATGTATGCTGATTTACAGTATGTAGGCCTATATGCCTCCGTTCTGGGGCTTTCTCTGTGAGCTCCGAAAAATGCGGGCGATTGGATAATCAGGGCAAAATGTGTGTAGCCTGAACTTGGCACTAGTCTGTTTGCTTGGCGAATTGATACTGCGGGTCTCAAATGACTTTCTCCTGAAGTATGAAGCAAAGAATAGAGAAAATAAAAGAAAATAAAAGAAAGGGAAACTAAAAGCTTGCTATTGACTCGGTTTATTTCTCAGCTAATTAGTGGGGGCCTCCCTTTCCCCGAAGTATCAACAAGTGCCATTTATCACAACACTTAGCTAAGACAAAAAACACCTAAATGAGACCAACAAGTAAGCCTAGAATTAAAACCCCAAGTGAAACAAGGCATGGAGTGTTGGCACTAAAACAATAACAAATCCATCCCGGACCTTGTAAACATTTTGTGAATTGCTAGCAATCCTTGAAGGCTCACTGTAAAAAGAAAAAGTCCTTTTCAACCAGTTGTGCGGTAATGCATTTCACTTAGGCTGCTTTTTGTGTGTAATTCAAACCAGCAAGGCTGACAGCTAGCTTTGTGTCTCTCTGTCTCTCTAACACG
Source organism: Gymnoscopelus braueri (assembly GCF_963280865.1). Taxonomy (NCBI): domain Eukaryota; kingdom Metazoa; phylum Chordata; class Actinopteri; order Myctophiformes; family Myctophidae; genus Gymnoscopelus; species Gymnoscopelus braueri. The sequence goes on from NC_137610.1 coordinate 8,289,330, forward strand.
TTTGTTAAATAAAAATGGGAGATCGATACTGAATAGAGTGGTGAATGACTCACGTCATTCACCACTAGCTCAATTCTCTTTCAGTGACACAATTAAAGATGGATCAGTTCTAAAGGATTTTGGGATTTTTGGCAAATTGCAATAGAAGTTTTAGATGATAAATCTAGTTTTTAAGCTTTTAAATTTAGGGTGACAATGGCAAACAGCTCAGAGCACATGGGGAGCCATGTTTTATACTGTCATGTGTACTACAGACAGTTAGGATGAGCTTTTCGTAAACATTTGCCATTTTGTTAACGTCAAATGTGTTCAAAACAGGAAGACTTAATAAAATAATATTAAAGCCTTCCTATTGCTTGATTTTATTGGTTGACTGGCCCAAAATGTGACTGTAAAGTTGGCCGCATGGTCAAGGCTCCAAGAATTTTTTTACCTCCAAAACTAATAATCAGCCCCATGCAGGAGTGTAACAGTCAAGGTCTGAGGCAAATAATACTACTTCAAAAATAAATACTGGCCACAAAAACACTTTCAAAAACTAAAAAGTAAGAAATAAACACTTGATAACTAAACTAAGAAAAAACAAACAAACCAAGAACTAAAGATACAGAAACAGGCAATGCCTTTTGACTCAAGGCCCATGGCAGCTCGCCCCTGGTGTTGTCTCCTTAACAGTAAACTGAGCATTTCACTCTGAGCATTTTCCACTCTCCAATTCCAGCCTCCCTACCAGGTAAGACCCACCCACAATTAGTAATTGGCATCATCATCAACTCAAACAACGCAAACCATGGCCCATGAGTTAGACTACGCAATTACAGATTTTCCGAGCAAACTTGAAATGCATTTCTAGGCATCAAATAATTCACAAACAATGACCATGAAATTAGACAATACAGAAAATATAGAATAGCCTGCAACACTGGGTGCTGAACAGACACACCTCCAAGACAGCTTGATGACAGTCAATTATTAGAAGCAGCTGTGCAGTGTGTGTCCAGTTTTACACTGTGGAGTACTTAGTGTCTATAGCAGTGGTTTTCAACCTTTTTCGCGTCAAGGACCCCCAAATTGACACATATTAGCCCAGGGACCCCCATTTGAAAAGATATGCCAGGGACTCAATATGCCAGGGAAATATGCCAGGGAAAATAGCAGATCTACAAGCTCACAACGCGATGCGTTGTGACCTTGTAGATCTGCTATTTTCAAACATTTTAGTATTTTTACTTTTGGTACTTTAAGTACATTTGGATACCAATACTTATGTACTTTTACTCAAGTAAACGTTGAAATCCGGACTTTTACTGTACTTGTAACAGAGTACTTCTACAGTACATTGCAGTATTGATACTTTTACTTAAAGGTAGGGTAAGTGATATTTTTGGGTTAAAACAAAAAGTATTTTGTTAAAAGGTTAAAGCACTATATTCTGATTGTAATCATTGCTATAGAGTGTTTGTTCAGTAACAGGAGTCTCCCCGTCTCTCCAGCTCTTTAATAAACAGAAAATACATTTTCTGGTAGGTATCAAAATCTCAGCCAATCAGGAGAAAGTACCAATTTTTAAGCTTAATTTTTTTGTGTCATCACTTCCAATTTCACTTGTTTAATCTATATCCTGATTGAGTTCTCTATCCTGATTGGATAAAATTGGAAATGAAACTGAAACGAAAATGCATTTTCTGTTTAATAAAGAGGTGGAGAGACAAGGAGACTCCTTTTACTGAACAAACACTCTATAGCAATGAGTACTATCAGAATATAGAGCTATTTAACACTTATTTTAACCAAAGAAAATCACTTACCCTACCCTACTTTAGGCCATTAAAAAAAATGGCCTAAGTCAGATTTAATCCTAATTAAACCTATTTAAATCTCTTATGTTACATAACTGACAGACAGTGTTATTTCTATTTAAATAGTCATAATTTGTTATAAACATTTTGATTGAAATATCATATAGTTTTGTTTTGGATCAGTTATTTTTTTCCCTTAAAAACAAACAAAAAAATGACATAGGCCATTAGTTTAGCAAGGCGACGATTTGTAAGATCGATATTGATTGGACTCAACACATTTGGTCCAATGACAGCCCCTTACAGTGTGACCTCAAACAGTCATCCACCAAAAAAAAGGTTTCCAGCAATACGGTACAGACCCCAGCACACTTATGCTCGCAGCCTCCCGCTGGTACAGTGTAGAGGCTCGAGCTCGCCCCGGTTGCATTTGCCACATGATCAAATGGAATCCACCCTATTAGCCGCCTTGCGCTCACTTAGCTTAACGGGCTTGACCCCTAGGGGTACACCGCAGCGAAAGCGTGGACGGTGTCATTGTTAGTCCCCACCATGCAGCAAGCGCTCACCCCCTGTCGCCACGCTGTTAGTCGTCCGCCCGCTAAGAGTAACGCTAAGTGCCTCTGACAGTTCTAATGAATGGAAATGGCTTGGCATCGCACAAGGAGGTGGGGGTTAGTGTACATTTTTGTGCCTTTTTCTTTTTCCTTTCCACCCAACAGCTTTTAACCCGTTAAGACCGGGAACGCATTTGTGTAATTTTTTAGATTTCTTGGAGCTATTAAAAAATAGCAGATATAAAAGCTCATAGCGCGGCACCGAGTGCGTCCTATGAGCGCGAAAAAAAAATCGAAAAATCGTGAAAATAATGTGCAAATCTTTGAATATATTATTATTATTTATTATATATTTATATATTTTAAAGCGAACATTTGTAACTCAAATCTTTGCTTCTGGGGGGAATCCGCGGCCAAATACATATCATTTTGGGGGTCCTTGACGGCAACATATGCTTTTTTTAAAAAACTGTTTTTGATTTAGAAGACATTTTGTAGAATCCCCCAGAAGCAAAGATTTGAGTTAAAATGTTCACTTTTAAAAAATTATATTCAAAGATTTGCACAAATTTTCAAGATAAAAAAAAAAATAGCGGATCTACAAACTCATAGCTATAAGCTTGTATATCTGCTATTTTTTAATAGCCCAAAGAAATCTTAAAATGACACACAGATGCGTTCCCGGTCTTAATGGGTTAAAGAGCTTTATTAAGGACTCTCCAGGACCATGTCAGCAGACCGTGTTCGAGCATAACTGGTTGAAGCCATTAGATTATTTTCTTTACCTGTTACATCTCTGACACATTGGTCAAAGGGAGCCAGGGTCCATTTTGTACAGTACGTGCGGACATTTGTCTACACAGTAAAATCCTCAGTATTCATTTATCCATTTGTCCACATGTAACAAAATGGACCGGTAAAAGTACACTGTATTTTACAGTGTACTGTAACTGTGTGCGACAGCTTCAGATGATGTCTTACAGACGTACTGAGGTTCCTCTGTACTCTATTTGGTGCTCAGCACTTACTGACCTGCTATTTGGTTGTTGTAAAGACGTGTTCAAGGACAAAATGAGTGAACAAAGGCAAAAAATATAAATAAAAAAGAAGACATTAAATGTGGGCACCATGAAGGAACTTGGTCTTCTTTTTTTCTCTGTCACATTTCTATCAAAAATAACAAAAAGGAAAGAATGAAAAAGCGAATAAAGGTCAAGAATAAAGAGAGAAATGTAAAAGGATGAACTTGGATGAGTTCATCCTTCATCCAAGGATGAAGGGTGACTTGCGGCAGCTTCTGTGTTGAGAGAAGGAATACAAATAAAACATTAAAGCATGGGAATAAAAAGAAGAAATGAATTAAATGTTTCAAGAAACCCTTGTATCTTAGCACTGGGAGGTAGCGCTAAATTCCTCTTGCCTGCTTAAAGTTTTTAAGCACATGAAGCTATCAGGAATTGACATACGGTAGCCTATCTGAGCACTTATGAATGCAGCCCAATTGGCCCTATAATCCCACTGAAGTCTGCAATCAAACTCACCCTGGTCTTGATCTTCTGAATTACCATCAGCTATTATTGTTGTGCGGTGCCCCTCGTCCCTCCCCAGGGCTGCACCAACGTTAACGTGGGCCTTGGCGCTGGCATAACGCCTGGCCCTGCGTGCCAAATCAATCTGCCTTCTGCCTCTGCCCTCCGAGCTGCGCTGGCATCCAGCAATCATTTGACCGGCTGATATGGCTCATGTTAGTTACTCTCAAATTACAGTATGTGCCAGAATTGTGCGTTTCATTTGCAAATGAGCTTATAGGATAAAGCACGGTTGTACTGTGTGGAACTACGTCCAACTGTTGCTCCCTGCATTTGTTTGACCTGTTTATGTATGACCAGAAGTCACATTAAGCAGTGGTGGAAAAAGTACTAAAATGTTTTACTTGAGTAAAAGTATAAATACTGCAATGTAGAAGTACTCTGTTACAAGTAAACGTCCGAAATTCTAAATTTACTTGAGTAAAAGTACAAAAGTATTAGTATAAAAATGTACTTAAAGGGGAAGACCACCCATTTTCAATATTTAACTATGTCATTAATATAGCATAAAGGAGTTGTGTGGAAATAAGAAAAAAGTTCCCCCCTTTCTGTGTTGCGTTGAACTGGAGGATTGATTTTGGGTTTAACATTGCAAATTACACCGTGATGACTCATCATGGTGTAATTTGCAATGTTAAACCCAAAATCAATTTGGGTTTAACATTTAAAATTTTTAACATTTAAAATTTTTCTTATTTCCACACAACTCCTTTATGCTATATTAATGACATAGTTAAATATTGAAAATGGGTGGTCTTCCCCTTTAAAGTACCAAAAGTAGAAAGTACTCATTATGCAGAATGTCCCATTTCACAAGTTTTCAGATCCTTTGAAAATAGCAGATCTACAAGCTCACAATGCGGCGCAACGCGACGCATTGTGAGCTTGTAGATCGGCTATTTTCAAATGGGCTGAAGTGGTTAATGTTTGTTTTGTAATAATAATGTAACTAGTAACTAAAGTTTTAAAATAATTTTAGTGGAGTAAAAGTACAATATTTGCCTCTGAGATGTAATGGAGTAGAAGTAAAAGTACTGAAAATTGGAAATACTCCAGGAAAGTAAAGTACCCAAAAAAAATGTACTTAAGTACAGTAGGCCTTGGGTAAATGTACTTACTGTTGTTACTTTACACCACTGACATTAAGTATCAGAAACATGTTATTCATCAATTCAAGTAGATACAAAGTAGATTAATTGCGACTTCAGACTTAATAACAGAAACCCAATGCAAACTGGCATGTGCAGCAGCAGCAGAAGTCACATTTGGGGAACCCTGAAATGTTTATTGACTAGAGTTCATGCTTAGTCTGCTTATTCTGATATCATATCACACTTGTAAGTCACTCACTGGATAAGAGTGTCTGCTAAATATAGTAAATTGAAGCACACCCTCATAAACGTGTTAGTGAACTCTGGTTACACTTCCATGAACCTCTACTGGTGGTTCTTCTAGAAACCTGTTTCTGTAAACACTTGAGGACTCCTACGTTTTATTTATATCTTTGGATCTTAGATGAATTAGAGTGCTATTTTTTTTACCAACAAGCTTCTCAATTATCAAGCTACTCATTATCTTAGCCAGCTTCCAGAGGTGGAAAAAGTACTCAGATATTTTACTTAAGTAAAAGTATCAATACTGCAATACAGAAATACTGGAATTAAAATTTTACTTGAGTAAAAGCACAAAAGTATTGGTATCAAAATGGTACTTAACGTACCAAAAGTACTAAAATGTTTGAAATAGCAAATCTACGAGCTCACAACGCGTCGCGATGCGACGCGTTGTGAGCTTGTAGATCGGCTATTTTCAAATATTCTAGGTATAAAATAGGGCTATAAAGTGGTTAATGTATGTTTTGTAATACAATAATTGATAATTGCAAAGTAACTAGTAACTAAAGTTTTCAAATAATTGTAGTGGAGTAAAAGTACAATATTCGCCTCTGAGGTGTAGTGGAGTAGAAGTAAAAGTACTGAAAATTGGAAATGCTCCAGTAAAGTAAAAAATACCTCATAATTGTACTTAAGTACAGTACTTGAGTACATGTACTTAATTACTTTACACCACTGCCAGCTTCTTAGCACTATGTTAACTCTAGGCCCACCGCGGGCATCAAACCACCTGCATAATGTCTTACCCAGCTGGTAGGAGGAGGTCAGTACAAGGCCAAACCCCCTCAACCATACCCTGTCCCTCTGACAATAGAGACAAGCTGCCAAGTTGTACTTTAATCTGCCTCTGGTGCTGCTGCTGCTGCCGCCACTCTACACTTAATAGTACTATTGGCATTATTCTATGGTTGATGACCATATTCTAGCCTTGTTACTTATTATTTACAGTGTCCTCATGATGGTGTGTACAGCAGTAACCCATGTTAAAATAGGTAGTCGACTTATTCTGAAAGGGATAAAATTGTGATCCGATATTGTGTGGTACTCAGTCAAGTCAGTGTTCATTTTACTCTGAGAGTGTAAAAATTGACACGTAAGGGAAGGGTGTTGTTGCGTAGGCAGCTGGCTCCATGCCCAAGGGGGCATTAGCTCTAAAATAGAGCCAACACAGTATTACAACACTAAATACACAAGTTAATCTGCCAGAATAAGGCCAATATTAAGTACCATAAAATGTGACCATACAGTATTTCCATGTCTAGATCTTCACCAGGGTCGTCTGGGGGTATTCACTGGTGGGCTCAGGGTCGTCTGGGGGTATTCACTGGTGGGCTCAGGGTCGTCTGGGGGTATTCACTGGTGGGCTTGATTGCTGTAGTGCATGTGCATTTTTAAGAACAGCACATGTGTGCCTATTGTTACAACACACAGCACAAGTACATCTCTCATCACTTCAGCTCCACAAGCGTTACGCTAAATTTGGTGCAAACATCACATTTCAGCATCAGGTTTATGTTTAATTGCACGCTGTTATTAAAATAAAGCGCGTCTGTTTATCGTCAGCTGCACTGAGTGCTGTGTGTGCCAACCAGCTGGGTAAACCATCGTTCCCTCCTCACCAGTCTGTTCTTAAAAATGTTTTTGTATAAAGGCTGTTTTAATGCCAAGTGTGAGAAGTACAATGATTTGCCATGGTGATCTGTTACACAGTTAAGTCCATTGTGTTCATTTATAACAGAGAAACCGTAACATTGGACGTCCATTTTTACACTTTCAGAGCGAAATGATCACAAAAATATATTTCACTTAAAATTCACATACATTTTTGAAGATTTAAAAAGTTACTTTACACGTTGAAGCCTGGAAATAGGCCTACATTTTCACGGCTCAAAACATATTTTTCTCTTACCGTACTTTATCCAGTATACAGTATAAGAAACATTTTAGATTTCTGATTTTACCAAAAGGTCCCCGATTACAACATATCAAATGGAAAATGAAATACATTACATAATGGTGGACAGTGGAATGTATTCATGAAGAAGCCTTCACTAGCCCAGTTGTGTGATTGTTGACCCAGTCAGTCAGTACAGGTGGAAGGTCTAAATACAGTGGCACAGTTCAAGACCTGCAAGCTACGATGCATAACCTGACCTCTGCAGGCAGTGTGTGTGCACGTGTGCGGATAATTGAGAGAGAGAGAGAGAGAGAGAGAGAGAGAGAGAGAGAGTGTGTGTGTGTGTGTGTGTGTGTGTGTGTGTGTGTGTGTGTGTGTGTGTGTGTGTGTGTGTGTGTGTGTGTGTGTGTGTGTGTGTGTGTGTGTGTGTGTGTGTGTGTGTGTGTGTGTGTGTGTGTTCGTGCGCTCCCACAGTACAGGTACTGTACAAGTGATGGCTTAACAGACAAGTTACACAGGGCCTTAATCCTATTGGATAAGTAGTGAGGGCTTGGCTCTGCCTCTATGTTCGCCCTGTTCAGTGAGATTGGAAGCTTGAGCTGTTAAGGGACACTCACACCGAAAATTATTTTTGTCCCTGTGTCGCTATATTGCCAAGTCACTGTCGCCAAAACCAAAAAAAGCACTCACACCAAACAGCGATGACTGGATTACTTTTCTTTGCATCCAGGCTCCATCCAGCTTTATTTTTGAGGAAGTGGAGAGCTGAGGACTTATTTAGTACCTACAACCAAAAATGGTTTCTGATACATGTGAGAAATAGAAAATGTTGTGCAATATTGATTGAATTCGCATAAGCATGCTGTACACCTACAGTACAGCATTTTAATATTCCGCTGTCATTGAATGTTTTGTTACGATTATTACTTCAATTAATTAATTATTGGAATATTGGATCAGGAATGCGTCAAAAACAAAGTCCTTTTTGGTGTGAATTGCCCCTTTAAAGATAACTTTCTGTTATCATACGTATGTCTGTGGTTTGCTCCCCCCCCCCCACACACAAACACCACACACACACACACACACACACACACACACACACACACACACACACACACACACACACACACACACACACACACACACACACACACACACACACACACACACACACAGACACTCATACCCACCCACACCCCCAGCTCCCTGTGGCAAGGCTTGTGTGGTTTGGCCCAATCTCCCCCTCTGTAATTGATAGCGATCTGTTTGCTAATGATCGGTGGCAGCCAGTGGGCCATAACTAAAAATTAAGTCATGTGGGATATGGCTATAGTGGCCTTCTCCCTCCTCTTCTCTCTTCTCTTGTCTTTCTTTTTTTCTCCGCGCGCGTGCGTGTGTGTGTGTGTGAGCGAGCGTGTGTGCGCGAGCGCGTGGGTGCTGGTTGGTGGGTGGCTGGCTGTGTGTGTGTGTATGGGTGTGTATTTGTGTGCATGTGTGCACTTGGCTGGATGCCAGCTAGCATATGGCACGAGTGCCTGCGATGGTTGTTTCATTGGAAAAGGTTTGAATGTCTTCCTCCTCGCAGGATCAGATTAAGCTGTGATTTTATCACGGAGGAGGAGTCTTCTTTCCACATGATTTCCTTGTAAATGCACCATATCGTTCACTGAGTGGTTCACGCATCAGACGGAAGGCTTGACTGACAGAGCTGCAGCACAAACGTATCCACCGCCGTGGTTTGAATCCTCAATATAGGCTCTATGCACATCAGTCATATTGGAAAGAAATTGGGCCTCTTCTTACTTCCTTCACAGGTGTTACCAATGATACTAGTGAAGGCTCTGTTCCATTCTGGTCAAACAGAGTCAGGGTGCTGATATTGTGCATGTTGACTCACTGGAAACACTCTGCTACACCAGTGGGTCTCAAAGTGTGGTCCAGGGACCCTCATGGTTCCTTGAGGGGGGTCCAATTTTGGCCTCTTACGGGTGTGTAACTGAGAGTGTACATTTGTACACTCTCAGAGTTATGGGGGTCCTTGAAATTAAAAGGTTTGAGAACCACTGTGCTACACTAAATGGGAACAGAGCCTTCATTAGAATCATTGGTAACACCTGTGAAGGAAGTAAGGAAGAGGCCCAATTTCTTTCCAATAATGGCTGCTGTGCATAGAGCCTATTGTGCATCCAACGGCCAACACAATTGGCCGTGTTTGTGGGCGCCGGGTGGGGAGGGTCGCTGTGTTAGCGACTCCTACACAAGTTGGTCGGGGCGTCTGTTCAGCAGGGAGAAGAACTACGTCAGATAATCCATCCACCCATTGCTAGTGTGTGTTCCTCCACATGCTCTTACACCCTCCCGAGGAAACTCCTCACTGCCAGCTGGAAAGAAGCGGAAGTCTTTTCTTTCACTGATAACTGTAGCTAGATTTACATAATGTCCCAAATGACAAACGTTTAGTTACATTTTTTTGTGGTCAATTTAAGGCTTTTTGCAGCTTACAACATAGCACCAAATGCGACCAATATTTTTTATTTTTTATTAAAGTAAATGGAGAAGTCACTGCCATTGTTTTTCCATACACAGATTGACAGCGGGAACACTGGGAGGGACACAGACAGTAGGACAGCTGAGACAGACAGTGGGAACGCTGAGAGAGAGAGACAGATAGTAGGACAGACAGCTGTGCTTGTGACAGGGGTCCATGCGGTTATGGATGTGAAAATGCATTTTAAATAACATTTCAATGTTTTGATGCAATGCTTATTCAACGCATTCTCACTCTCACGCCTTCAAACGGGTGACGGATTTGACCACTATGACCACTATTTGTTGTTTCGGGGGTACCCGCGGCGTCGCATGCTGGCGGGGGACATGATGATTTACGAGTTCCAGTGTAAAGTAACTACAGTACGTACATTTACTCAACTACTGTACTTAAGTACCATTTTGAGGTACTTTTACTTTACTGGAGTATTTCCAATTGTCTATACTTTAACTTCTACTCCACTACATCTCAGAGGCAAATATTGTACTTTTACTCCACTACAATTATTTGAAAACTTTAGTTACTAGTTACTTTGCAGATTTACATTATTACATCATACATTAACCACTTTAGCCCCATTTTATACCTAGGCTATTTGAAAATAGCCGATCTACAAGCTCACAGTTGTGAGCTTGTAGATCGGCTATTTTCAAACATTTTAGTACTTTTACTTTTGGTACTTTAAGTACATTTTGATACTAATACTTTTGTACTTTAACTCAAGTACATTTTGAATTCCGGACTTTTACTTGTAACAGAACTTCTACATTGCAGTATTGATACTTTTACTTAAGTAAAACATTAACATATAACTCAGGCTTTATCCATCCCATCTCTGGAGCTATATACGCATACAGTGTCCATGTGACCCAACCTAGAGCCTTCTCCCCTGTGTTGCCAACACTGCCCTGTCTACCACAGCTTTCCGTGCCCGTCTCTGAAAAACACAAATGAATAAAGAAATACAAAGTTGGGGGGTGAATGGACTGTGCGCTCTCTTTTAATAGGACATAGTTCATGTTCGTTTCATGATAGCAAAGTTTGTTTGATGATAGCTTCCATTACGGGATGATAGAGGGAGCAGCTGTCCTGTTCTGGTATAGGTCAGTCTGGAGGGAGCCATTCTCTCTGCATAGACGTGGATGTGTCGACAGGAGAGGACCTCAAGGGAATGGATTGGTGTATGCATGTGCGCACGTACGTGTGTGTGTGCTGTGTGTGCTGTGTGTGTGTGTGTGTGTGTGTGTGTGTGTGTGTGTGTGTGTGTGTGTGTGTGTGTGTGTGTGTGTGTGTGTGTGTGTGTGTGTGTGTGTGTGTGTGTTAGTGTGTTAGTGTGTGTGTGTGTGTGTGTAAGAGAGAGAGAGAGAGAGAGATAGAGAGAGAGAGAGAGAGAGAGAGAGAGAGAGAGAGAGAGAGTGCATCTTCAGGAGAGAGTGTGTTTAAGAGACAAAATGCTTGTGTGCGTGCAATGCATGTGTGCGTGCATGTGTGCGTGCGTGCGTGCAAACGTGTGAAATGGTAACGGGTCCACACAGGCAAACATCGTCTTCCCCTCAGCTGTGTGAGCGCTCCTGTCAGCGATTCCCCCCAGACACCCCCCCTTCCACACCACCCCCCATGCCCATGACCCCTTCACCCCTAACCCTCTCCCTCCTCTTCTGGCCTCAGTGACCTCCTAACCAACACCCCTACCCCCACGACCTGACCCACCGCAAAACAACGGCTCGTATTGTGTCTGAACTGCAAGTTGTGCTGTCCGACCGTGTGTGTGTGTGTGTGTGTGTGTGTGTGTGTGTGTGTGTGTGTGTGTGTGTGTGTGTGTGTGTGTGTGTGTGTGTGTGTGTGTGTGTGTGTGTGTGTGTGTGTGTGTGTGTGTGTGTGTGTGTGTGTGTGTGTGTGTGTGCGCTCGTGCGCGTGTGTGCTCAGGGTAAAGTTTCATATATCATGGCTAAAATGGAAACAGCCGCTTGGGTTTTGAACCTGTGGTTTAGGAAATGCATGCATTGAACAAAGAGTGACAGCAGGCTGGATGTATAGTTTGGTTTGGAACATTTGATTCTAATATCTTGAAAATCAAGACCATCACTATCATGACTTTTATTCCATAAGTATAATAATAATCAACTTTCTTATTACGTCACATAAAATTAAATGGAATAAAAAAAAATATATATCATTCCAAGATTTTATTTTATTTTCTGATCCTGCTAGAGACAGAGAAAAAGAGAGAGGAAAAAGTGAATAGATAAATGTATAGTTTAGTGAGAAAGATGAGAGAGCTGAGGAAGAGAGGTTTCTCGCGAGATTCAGTGAATTAAACTCTGAAGGAGTTATCTCTTAACCGTCCATTTCCTCACCTTCAAAGTTAGACCACAATGGAAATAATCCCTTCGACAATATGCACAGATTTATACTACTGCATTTTGTCGATAAGGATGTCAATCAATCAAAATACTAATTTTACTGTGCAGGTCCAGGCAAGGCCCAAAGACACTCAACCACCACTCCATCAATGGACGCTGCTGTAAAGGAACCTATAGACCATTAAAGTGTGCCGTAAATTACGTACAATTTTAGCCGACTAATGTAAAAATGTTGCCTATGATAACATTGACTATTTTGCTTTGTTTGATTCCTCGATTATGAATATCTTTACTTTGTTAATGCCGGATTTGGTGGGTTTTGAAGTTTCCGCAATAACACGATTGGACGTCACTGTTTCTGTGCACTTTGTGTATGACACCAGTGTCCCTTACGCTGCCTGGAGATCCTTTGACTCTAGGACAGGGGTGGGCAACTTTGATGATGCAGAGGGCCACTATATTTCCACACTCACTCCAGGGGGCCACATTTCTTATACTCGGGCAGACACCTCTTCTCTCCGTATTCTAACTTTTTCCGTAATTAATGCCCTACTTTGTCATTCTATGTCACACAAAAGTTTCAAAAATAGCCGATCTACAAGCTCAAAACGTGTCGCAGCGCGACGCGTTTTTTCGGCTATTTTAGCAATTTATTTTTATTGGAATCCTGAATTATGTTTTTGCTATTTTTTACAATTGGAATCCTGTAAAGTTACATTTTTGTTTAATTTCAAATGCATTTAGTTATACTTATGTTAACTTTATGAACTGATACATTGGACATAAAAAAGACAATAAAATTGCAATGCTAGTAATTAAAGCGGGTCATGTTTGCATGTTTGGAATTGTAACAGCTGAAATCAATAACACATCAGTATTCCGATATTAATTAACCTGCGGGCCGCATTAAGTGAAGGTAGGGGGCCGCATGTGGCCTCCGGGCCGCCAGTTGCCCACGTATGCTCTAGGATGATGCAACAGGGGTGAACCGATAGGCGAGTGGTTAGGTCACGACGTACTAAAAGGGCTCAAATGCCTTGACAGAGGATACCCAGGTTCGATTCCCGGGCCGGCCGGCATGTCACTATACTCTGTATACCTGTGTATAAACGTGGAAGCCCCTGAAAGTGACATCATCGTTAGTACTCCAGAGGTCTGCGACTTGAAAGGAAGTGAAATCAGGCCAGTTGGCGTTCGGTTGCAGAGGGGTTACGCGGGGCTACCATGTCCCGACCTGTCCCCTCCACCCTCTCACCCTCCAACCTCCCAACCCGGCCACCCACCCACCCACCCACCAGTACCTCAACCCCCAGGCAGGCAGGCGGGTGGGTGGGGGGCAGAGGCTGTTTTCCCAGGCCCACGCTGTGTGACAGGAGAGTGTGGGCGGTGGGGGGGAGGGGGTGTCATCTGACAGATGAAAATAGTGTGTGTGTAACGGATACCGCGCTAACAACCCTGGACTTTAATGGTTTTAGAACATGAGGTAAAGCAGCGCTATCGACGTGTGCGTGTGTGTGTGTGTGTGTAGTAAAACGTTCCTTTTGTATTGGCATTCCCATGTTAGTATTGCATGACTACTGTATGTGTGTCTATATCTCTATATGTGTGTGCGTGCCTGTGTGTTTGTGTGTGTGTGTGTGTGTGTGTGTGCGGACATATGTTGACTTTTATTTCACTGAGACATCAATCCTGCTGGCCAGCTGCTAAGACAGCTGCTCTCTCTCTCTCTCTCTCTCTCTCTCTCTCTCTCTCTCTCTCTCTCTCTCTCTTTCTCTCTCTCTCTGTCTCACTCTCTCTTTCTTTCTCTCGCTCTATCTTGCTCTCTCACTCTCCCTCCCTGTCTCTGCGTGTATGTGTGCCACCCTTTCTTTCTTTCCTTCTTTCCTACTTTCCTTCTTTCTTTCTTTCCTTCTTTCTTTCTTTCTTTCTTTCTTTCTTTCTTTCTTTCTTTCTTTCTTTCTTTCTTTCTTTCTTTCTTTCCTCCCTATCGTCTTCCCTTCCTTCTTTCATCCTCTTACTACGGTGAGTGTTTGATCATTTCTTCATTTGTATGTGTCAGTCAGCTGTCATTGTATTCAGCAGCAGCAGTGTCTCTGTCTGCTGTTTGTTTTCACATTGTGTCCATGTTCTTCTCTTTATACTGGCATGAGAGTCCATGAGTGGCACAGCCAAGTAGCAGCACAGCTGGATGGTGTGTGTGTGTGTGTGTGTGTGTGTGTGTGTGTGTGTGTGTGTGTGTGTGTGTGTGTGTGTGTGTGTGTGTGTGTGTGTGTGTGTGTGTGTGTGTGTGTGTGTGTGTGTGTGTGTGTGTGTGTGTGTGTGTGTGTGTGTGTGCGCGTGTGCGTGTGCATGTGCATGATGCAAGTATGCATGTCTATGCACGCAAGTGTGTGATATACAGTACTATACAGTACATAGTATAGCAACTGAGAGAGAGAGAGAGAGAGAGAGAGAGAGAGAGAGAGAGAGAGAGAGAGAGAATTAGAAAAAGAAACAGACAGAGAGAGAGATAAAGCTACAACTTCTTTTTAAGTGGAAACCTGTGATACACTGTTGGCTCTTGGCAGTTACTTTGGGAGTGTTGATGCATGCCTGCTGACACACACACACACACACACACACACACACACACACACACACACACACACACACACACACACACACACACACACACACACACACACACACACACACACACACACACACACACACACACACACACACACACGTTGCCCGTGGCTGGTGTAAAACAGGCCAAACACAGTGTCTTGGCAGGGAGGGGGGACAGGTGATAAAAGTGTGTTTACCTAAACACCAGATCTACCTTGATTTAATATGACAGCTCTATCTATCTGTCTATCCCTTTCTCTTTTTCTCCTTCTGTCTCCATCCCTTTTTTTAAATGTCATTCTATCTCTTTTCTTCATTCTTTCTCTATCTCTATCTCCCTTTCCCTCTATACTAGTTCATTATATTTTCCATAGTTAGAGATATCACTGTAGAAGAAGTTATTACATTATAGTTACCATATGTACGAGTATAGAAATAATAAAACACAAGACTTGACGAGTTATAAAGTGAAGTACAACCACACAATAATTAAGTGAACCGTTATTTCTAAGTTTTTAGGGGGCGAGTCACATCGCTACAGGTTCAGACACTTCAGAAACAGGAGCTTTGTCCACACAAAGTGTGGGCTCTATGTGTATGAAAGGTGCAAAAATAAGAACAAAACATTATTGCTATATTACTATTACTTCATTATTATTGTATTAGTAGTATTAGTACTAGTATTAGCATATTATTTTGTATTGATAGTTTGTGTTCAGACAAGACACTAAAACATGAATTGGACAAAACAGCACTGAAACAGACAAACCAATACAGACAGAAAAGGGGTGGGGGGGGGGTGGGGTGAGGGTGCAGTTTCAGTTCTTAGAGTTCAAGCATATCCTGTTCTCCATGTATGATCTTATAAAAGACCGGGGTCCATCATCATACCCTCATCCAATTGTCAATGCTGAAACAATTTGGTTTGTGAACTTTCCAGTTCACCATGATAATACGTCTAACTCAGGGGTCTTCAACGTTTTTCAGGCCAAGGACCCCCTTGCTGAGAGAGAGATGAAGCAGGGACCCCCCCCCCACTATATATTGTATAAAATCGTGTTTTTAAACTTTTTCATAGATTTCATAATGGTTTCATAGACTTGTTTGACAGCAACTATCATTGTGTGTCAATGTGTACTTTCAGACAGTTAACCACTTAAACCCACAGTACTTGTACTGCACATGGTCTGCTCCTTTTCCCCTCTTTGCCAAAAAAGAAAAGGTGCATTGTGTATACGCACTAACTGTACATGTACCTTGATGCTAAGAGGCAGACTAATGGAAGACCGGGGTACATTGTCAAGATGACCATGTTCCAAAAAACGCACACAGCATCTTCCTCATTGCATGCAGCATCCTCGCTAATCAGGCCATCACTTTTCCTCTCTTTGCTTTCTGTCAACTCTTCCCCTCCCCTCCTTCCTCTCGTCTTTGCCTCCCTCTCTTCCTCCTCCTCCTCCTCCTCCTCTTGACTCATCCGTCTTGTGGAGTTTCTCTTCTGCGCGAACAGCAAGGAATTTTTATCCCTTCCCCGAATCTAAACAGCACTTGATCCCTCTCCGACACGGTCGCAGGGACAGATAGAGAGCCATCTAGGGTAAAATATCTCTCCTCCTCCATGTCTCTCATCCTTCTTCTCCTCTCCTCTCTTCTCTGTGTCGCCCCTGTCCCACCACCTCACTCCCACTCTCCTCTCATCTCATCTCTGCTGGGGGGAATAAATCGTTTGTCGCACGGCAGACACACAAACACATGCAGGCACGCATGCAGGCATGCACGCACACATGTAGTACACATACATACAGGCATCTATCACACGCTTTCTATTTCTCTATCTCTCTCACACACAACACACACACACTTGCGCAACCATACACACATTTTATGCTTGCAGAGACACACACACACACACATATACACACACACACACACACACACACACACACACACACACACACACACACACACACACACACACACACACACACACACACACAACACACACACACACACACACACAGGAAGGCTTGACTTATGCAGATGTATCACAGAGTTACAGGTTGTATTTTCCTCTCTAAGTGCTCTCATAAATTGTGGCCCCTTAATTCCATTTCATCCAATGGCCCTTGACACGTCCAGGCCCCCTGGCTCCAGCTCTGCTCTGACCAGACAGACAGACCAGCTGTAAATATCAGTCGGACCCCCAAAATGCACACACGCACACACACACACACACACGCACACGCACACGTACACGTACACGCACACGCACACGCACACAAACAAATGCACGCAGGCACGCTTGCGCACGCACGCACGCACACACACACACACACACACA
Source organism: Gymnoscopelus braueri (assembly GCF_963280865.1). Classification (NCBI taxonomy): domain Eukaryota; kingdom Metazoa; phylum Chordata; class Actinopteri; order Myctophiformes; family Myctophidae; genus Gymnoscopelus; species Gymnoscopelus braueri. The sequence goes on from NC_137610.1 coordinate 8,306,431, forward strand.
CACACACACACACACACACACACAGTACGTAGTCCACTTTGTCGTTGGACACGTTGTTTAATCATCTCAAGGAAAAACATGCAGAGATTTAAGGTTTATAGTTCAAGCATGAGAGCCCTCCTCTCTCCTTTGTAGTTTATTTTCCCTTTATTTAGACAATTTCAGAACGCTGAGAGGGAGAGCACACCACATTTCATTTAATATAATTTTAAGCACAGATACTTTAAGTACACAATATACCAAAAGAACGACAATATAGCTGTGTTAGTGGAAAAATGTCTGAGTGATTCTTGATTTATGAAGAATTTTCGATGGATTCCATTCAGAGTACAATATACTGTAACACAATACAACACAATAGAATTGATGCACGTGTGCACACATACAGTACACACACAATGTTATTGTGCGCATTAGGAAGGTGTATAATAAAGTTATTTACTGTAACAGCACAGGTGCTACAAATGCCTCTGTTTAGGTTCAACTCAATTCAAAAGACCTTCATCTGCATTAAATCCTTTGGTGTCTTTTGACAAAGCAAAAGAATGAACCCAGAATATGTTGCTGAAATAGATTTTCTCTCATGAATAATGGTGTTCCTCACTTCTGTGTCTCTGTTTCTTTCTGTCCCCATCTCCCTCTCTGTCATTCTTCTTTCATCTTTCTCTCTATCTGTTCCCCCTTTCCCTTTCTCCTGTCTCTCTCTCACCTTTGTCTGTCTTTTACTTCATCTCGCTTCTCTGTTTTTTCTCCAATTCCTGCCTCTTATTTGTCCTCTTTCTACAGTATCTCTCTCTTGTCCTCTCTTTCTATCTGTCCACCTCCCTCTCTTCCTCATTCATCTTTCTTTGTCTCTTCCGCAACACACCCTTCAACCCTTTGTTTCTTTCTATTTCTATTTCTATTTCTATTTCTATTTCTATTTCTATTTCTATTTTTCTATTTCTATTTCTATTTCTATTTCTATTTCTATTTCTATTTCTATTTCTATTTCTATTTCTATTTCTATTTCTATCATCTCTCCATCTCTGTCTCTCTCCCTCCCTTTCTCTCTGACTCTCCTTCGGGCTCTCTCTGCCCCCTTCTCTCTCAGTGTTTACGTTTATCCCACGTGATCTGCCAACCGGCTGCATTAACTTATTTAAAATAATCATAATCCGTCTGTAAACATGTACAGCTTTAAATGGACCCAAAGCAGGAAGTACTGCCGGCATCGTCTCATGACCCCCCCTCCCTGTCCACACACACAATGGGCCCCCGTGCACGTCACACACACGCGCGCACACGCGCACGCACACGCACACACACACGCACGCACGCACACCATTAAACCCATTCACACAATGGAACCATGTGCCCTTACCGGAGCTTTTGTCTGCATAAATGACTCCACAAATGAGCCATTGTCTGGACGTTAACCATTTTACACAGGGGCCGGCCCTCGGGGCCTTGTTTTCTGCATACGGGGCCCGAGAAGGCTTCCTTTTTTTTCTCTCCTCCTCTTGCATGGCATCTTTCAGAAGAGACGTCATGGGTGCACGGGTTTGGCATGTGACCGCGATGTGTTTGTTTACGTGTCTGGGTACGGTGTTTGTTTGTGGATGTATGGTACTGTATGTACAGTATGTGGTGGTGTATGCACATGCTCTCTTGGACATAAACACCCGAAAAGACACACCAACCATGTTCACACACACTGACATTTAAAAAAAATAAAAGCGGTGTGATGCTGTGTATTGTGAGCTTGGAGATCGGCTATTTCCCCTAAACTATGAGCTCACAATGCATCACATCCCGATGCGTTTGTGAGCTCATTATTTCCCGTACGATGAAGTATACGGCTTAAGTGGTTAAAAGGATCTCTGGCTAATAAGCCAAATAGGCCTTAATACATTATAATTGCCCTCTATAACTAAAGCAAAAAAAAAACACCTTAAATATTGTATTTGTTTTAGAAACGGTTCAACTTTTACTCAAGAGGGTCTATGCCCGTCGCAAGTGGATGATGTCATTTGACCATGTGTGGTCTAGCCCTATGGAATTTATGGAATGCATGTGCAAAAAAAACATATTTAAAATATTGATTTGATGCTCATATTAACATTCCATAAATTCCATAGGGCTAGACCACACATGGACAAATGACATCATCAACTTGCGACGGGCATTGCCCCGATTGAGTGAAAGATGAACTATTTCTAAAATAAATACAATATTTAAGGTGTTTTTAATTTTACATGTTTATAGTTATCCATCACTTCCTGTCGATTTGATCCTTGATACCTGATCAAATCGACAGGAAGTCTTGTGGATAGAGGACAATTATTAACGTATTAAAGGAGTAGTTCACCCAAAACATGACTTATTTTCTATCAACGACACACCCCATGAAGCCTTGAATTCATGGAGATTTTTTTGTTTTTGTCGCATTCCTAAAACCAATAATGATTACCGTCTCCTACCAACTAATGTATCCGGTAGGAGACACAAAGGAGACTGTCTCCTACCGGAAATACCCACGGTCATCAAATTATTGGCTTAGGAATGCAACAAAAACAATGAATTCAATGCTTCATGGGGTGTGTAATTGATAGAAAATAAGTCATTTTTTGGGTGAACTATTCCTTTAAGGCATATTTGGCTTATTAGCCAGGGAACCTTTTAACAACACAACAGTGAACATGAACAAATGAGTGGATTATTACAGTGAATGATGGATAGGAACAGTTAATAACAAAATATGATTACATATTTATCCCTTTCTTCTTTCTTTCTGTTTGTAGAGTCATCCTGTGTGGAGTGTCTTCTGTCTAAGGACTGGAAGGACAGGATGGATTGCCTCAACGCAAACGAGCTGCTTGAAGAGGTCAAAGGTGAGAAATACAAAAAAAAAGGTCTTCAGATGAAGCATCGAGTGACGCTGTTCAACATTGTGGGGGATTATTGATACTACTATTACTTAATCCACTTAATGCTTAATCACTTAAACCCTCTATTCTTAGTCAAACTGACCTGAGTCGCAACTGTAATTGGACCACTTATTTTATACCACAAGCTCTGTTTGGCTAATGTTCCCCCCAGAATAGATGCTGGGGTTCAAGTGCTTAAAGTTATACAGTGCAGGTCCACAAATAACGATTTTTAGCAGCCTCTGCTGGTCATTACCGTCACTGCAGGCCGTTTGTTTATTCCTCTGTTACCCAGAATTCCATTTGTTTTCACCGTAAGACGGAAGCGTTTCAAAAAGCGTTCTTTTAATTGTTTTATACGATCTGTGGATCGTTTCTCTTAGCCAGTGGAGCTTTAGTTACCGTGAGCTGTGTTTTCTTTTTCTGTTGTTTTTCGACCTTCAAATCATACAATCTCTTAAAATCAGCGTGAGTTTCCCTTTTGTTATTAGCGCGGTAGTTCCTGGCCAAACAGGAAACCAGTGCGGTAGTTCCTGGCCAAACAGGTAAACCGTTGCATTTCCTTTTCCGTTTTTCCGGCCGGATGACGTCATTTTCGCGGGAAAGGCTCACCGAGCCACCTTTTCAATATAAATTATAATAGAAAAGGCTTTCGGGGGTGAAATTCATGGAGTGGGTGTTGTGAAACTTTTGCCACTCACAAAAGATATACAATTTAACTTTAGTTTTGTTGAAAAAGTTACCTAGTATTACTTTAAGCAAAAGGGGACACAAAGTAGAGTTCATTACAAAATGTTTGTGACTGTGTGTGTTTGTGTGTGTGTGTTTTTCAATGTGTGCAAGAGAGCGAGAGAAAGAAATAACCTGTGTAATTTTTTGATTTCTTTGGCTATTCAAAAATAGCAGATCTACAAGCTCATAGTGCGGCTGAGAGTGCCGCGCTATGAGTTTGTAGATTTGCTATTTTTGAAAAATCTTGAATATATATATATATATATATATATATATATATATATATATATATATATATTTTAAGCAAACATTTTTAACTCAAATCTTTGCTTCTGGGGATTTTTGAAAAAACGCATGTTGTTATACTGTATATATCAGTGGTTCTCAAACGTTTTCATGTCATGGACCCCCAAAATTATATGTATTCGGCGGTGGACCGCAAAAAGACATGCTAAAATTTTTACCTTATGTTCTTAACAACCAACATGCACACAAACATGCACGCAGGCCAGCAGTTGCTTAGGGAGGGTTCAGGTTCCATCCTCGGCTCTTCCTGCGGCTTTGTGTCAAGTGTCCTTGAGCAAGGCCATGGCCTTGAACCCCTAACTGCTAGTGGGGTACTTTACATGGCTGTGTGTGTGTGTGTGTGTGTGTGTGTGTGTGTGTGTGTGTGCGTGTGCGTGTGCGTGTGCGCGTGTGTGTGTGTGTGAATGGGTGAATGTAATGCACATGTAAAGTGCTTTGTATGAAGGAGCTATAGAATTGCAGATCGTTTACTATACAAATGCAGACCATTTATGCACACGCGAAAGAAAGCACACACACACACACACACACACACACACACACACACACACACCACACACACACACACACACACACACACACACACACACAAATGTGAATACGAGCGGCGTAAACAATTGAAGCTCCTCGTCCCGGAGAGAGGCGCCATAACTCTGACAGTTGTATACCACAGCATATGACAGCGGAAGACTAAAGGCGCGCCATGTCTGCTGTTCAGCGCTGCCAGAGCCAATCAACCTGTTTTAAACCTCCACAGGTTGTAATTGTAACTTTGATTAAGGGTCTGTGTAAAAAAGAGAGGCTGGTCGCCGGCACTCAAATACTGTATTATGTATATATATATATATATTATATATATAATTTTTTTGTGTGCATCAGCAATATTATTTATGAAGGCATAAATTGTAAGGTGGTTTGCAAACGTGCCCCCAGTATTCAGAGATGGAAATTGGACGGCACGGGAGTGGAGGGCAGATGGATTAACAGGGTTCAATTCTCTCATTTGTGGGGTGTATTTGCTGTGTCAGACCTCACAACATGGATGTCTTGATCCAGTGGGATCAAGATCAACATCTTGATCCTGTAAGCCTGAGTGCTGACTGTAAGCAGAGGAGTATCATACTGGGTTTGTGTATGCATGGCCATACACTGTATGTTCATGTTACCAGCCAGCCAGCTATAAAATCAACAGGGTAACAAGGCACAGTAGCAAGATAGATGCTAGTAGATCAGTGGTTCCCAACCTTTTCAGGCCGTGACCCCCCCAAAAGAATCGCATTTGAACTGGGGACGCCCACCCACCACCCTGACAAGCACTTGGAATTGTAGTTGAGGCGTTTACATTTAGTTTTGACTCGGTTCCACAGATAAATATTGTGAAATAGCAGATCTACAAGCTCACAACATTTTTTTTTAGGTATTGAAAAGGTCTTAAAAGTCCAAAAATGTTCACTTTCAATCTAAAAAAAAAAAAAATCATGTGGGGACCCCGACAAGAAATAAATAAGTTCTTGTTTTGAGATAATGGAAGTTATGGAAATTCACGAAAACACGCACACACACACACACACACACACGCACACGCACACACACACACACACACACACACACACACACACACACACACACACACACACACACACTGGTGGCTGGTGCTTCTTTTTTCTTCCAATGCATAAAGAAGCAACTTCCTTGCAATAGTGAGACCATAAGATAGGAAACACTGAGCTGGGGTTTAGTTAACTGTGTAATATCATCAGATACTCAAAAAATTACTATGGATTCGGAAGGATCCGGTTCTAAGTTGATTTGACGTATTTTAGATAGTAATTTGAAAATGGGAATCTAATAAGTTTGAACTTTGGGACATAAGCAAAGCTATGGAGTACTCAGCTGATAAGCATCTATCACAGGTAGGAGGAGACACCTCTGAATATATTTTGTGTAACCTCTCTTTGGAATAATGAAGACGGTGTAGTATTTTAAACTGAACTAAACAATGCCTTCTATTAGTAGAGCATTGATGAATTTGTTCCAAGCCCATAAAGCCCATCAGGAATCTCTGGGCCTCTTTCCTCCTCCCACTTGACTGTAATAGGTGGAGTGAACTGGAGTGATAGGTTGTAGGGTGTCATAAATATAGGAAATGTATTTCTCAGAGCATGAAGAAATCTGAAAGCGCCCATCGATACTTGAGCCTCTGAAGGTCTCAACATTCTGCTGATGTTGTCTTACATAGTCTTGTTCTCCTCACATCAGAACAATGAGTTTAGGTAATATTCTTTCCTCTCCATCTCTTCACGTCAAATGTCTTCACTGAAAATAGCCTGTCGATTCTCCTATAATGTTCCCCTATTTTCACTGAATGTTTGCCTGGCATGCCCGGAATAGGGACGCTAGGGTTCATGTGGTTTAGGGTGTATGTATGTTGATGGGAGTTGTTGAGGCAGGGGACGGTGTCAATTGATACACTTTGGGTTAGGGTTCATTTCTTTCTTTCTTTCTGTCTTTCTATCTTTCTTTCTTTTTTTTTTTTCTTTCTTCTTCTTTCTTTCTTTCTTTCTTTCTTTCTTTCTTTCTTTCTTTCTTTCTTTCTTTCTTTCTTTCTTTCTTTCTGATTGTCTCTATGTCTTCTATGTGTAGATTCACTTGTTTTGACACATTGTGGCAGTCATGTTTGTTTTGGTGGTGTGAGATGACAGTGAGGTGGGTGTCAGGCAGCTTGTTGTTTTGTGACACCGAGGAGGGAGTTTAGTAATCCAGAGGAATGGGGGTCTGGCGCGTACACAGACACACACACACACACACACACACACACACACACACACACACACACACACACACACACACACACACACACACACACACACACACACACACACACACACACACACGCGCGCAGCGCGGCGCACAACGCCTGAGTGAAGCACGGATACCATACAAGTTGCATACAGATAGGGTGGGATTCAACTATAATAAAAATTGCACATATAGCACTTGAATGAAACTAAACAAGACTACATCGACGTTGAGTTTACAACGTCCACAACTAAACAGTTTGATATGAAACGTGGACTCATGGATATTTAAAATAAAATGTTCAACTAGTTGTTGTAAATGTGAAATGTATCAATACTGAGCAACTGCATGTGCGTGCGTGCGTGTGAGAGAGAGAGAGAGAGAGAGAGAGAGAGAGAGAGAGAGAGAGAGAGAGAGAGAGAGAGAGAGAGAGAGAGAGAGAGAGAGGGAAAAGAGAGAGAGAGAGAGAGAGAGAGAGAGAGAGAGAGAGAGAGGGAAAAGAGAGAGAGAGATTGTGCATCTGTGCGTGTGTGTGGGGGATGTTTGTGTGTTCGTCTGTGTGTGTGTGTGTGTGTGTGGGGGGGGGGGGGCTTGGTGGAAGACTGAGTATCAGGTAACAGGTAGTTGCTGAGGTATCTAAAACCTATTTTGTTAAACTTTTTAGTATGCCACTTTTGATGTATACCAGTGGTGTTAACTCTTCTGTAATATCCTATATGGATATTGGCTTGCTGTAAACACATTCATGGGAAAAGGTACATGGCTGGAAAATCCCAGGCATGCATCAGCGTCTTTATCGCCACAGGCCTTCCTCCATGTCCTCTATCTCCCATGCATCCTCATCCTCCTCCATGTCCTCTAACTCATTGGTTCTCAAACTTTTTTTAATTTCAAGGAGCCTCAGTTTGACATGCATTAGGCCACGGATCCCCATTTAATGGCATTTCTATCTCTAGGACCACAATTTATATTGTAATGTTAATTTAACTCTGAGAGTGTACAAATGGAACCACACTTAGTTTGAGATACAGAGTTACAGACCCATAAGGGGTCCATTTGGTTCCTAACTACCGGTATCTATCGTTTAAATGAGTTTTCATTATGATAAATAAGAACTTCAAGTATTGCTCCAAGCCGGAACAATATACTGATTGATTGATTGATTGATTGATTGATTGATTATTAAAATAATAATGCACACGGCCCACTCATCTGACCACTTGAGTGGTTAAGATGGGTGGGCCGTGAGCACTTTCAAGATCGAGCCGTTTCCAGATTGGGCCCTGATTCAGAAAAGGTTGAGAACCACTCCTCCCATAACTCACATTTCTCCTACATGTCCTCCATCTCCCCTTCATCCTTCGGTTGCTCTATCTCCCTTATCTCCCCTACCTCCTCTATCTCCCCTACCTCCCCTATATAGCCTACCTCCTCTATCTCCCCTATCTCCTCTTCCACTTTTCCACTTCCACCTTCTCTCATTCTTACATGATCTGGAAACACTTTATTTCTCTGGCTTCATTCTTTGTGATGTCATACAAATTGAAACAAAATTTGAACTTGATGTACCATAGAGTGCTATTTATAATGTTTGGCAAAACGATGTACAGAATGCAGTTTTGTAGTTGAAAACAGTGTTTAGATGCTGTGTTAAAGCCTCATTGTGCAACTTTTTTAAATTAATAAATTTTAATTTTGTCCAATTTGGTAGAGTATGTTAATAGTACAATATAACTTATACAATTGGGGTGGTTGTATTTGGTCTCCCTGCTCTTCTATTGAGTCATTTAGATCGTGTCAAAGGTCATGTCTCACCTACACACAGGATCTGACACGAATTTTGACCTGATGGTCCAGATCAAATTTATCCCCTGAGCAAGCAGGCCGGCTCTATTAGCTCAATGGTACAAAATATCAGCACTTAAGCAGGAAACCAGGTTCAAATCCATGGTAGAAGAAGAACCTTAATTTGAAGAAATGTGTCAAATAAATTGGGGAAAACTAATATTTTTGTATTTGACTATTGAAGATGGGAAACATCCTCTTTTGGACCCGACCACTCAAACAGGTGTCTTAAATAATCCCGATGGACAGAAAATGGAACAGGGAGGCTGAAATGATTATCGGTGCCAGACGCACACAGGGGAATGCGAGGCGCTTGGTTTGGAATGTACAGCCCATAATCCATAAACATGAATCATTGTGCTGTAAGCACAGCTATTGCACCATTGAATAGGGCTTTAGTCACTGCGTGGAATGCAGGGATTTGGGAGAATGGAAATGGGCTGTGTTGTGTGTATGTACGTATGTGGTGCCTTGTGGTGTGTGTGTGTGTGTGTGTGTGTGTGTGTGTGTGTGTGTGTGTGTGTGTGTGTGTGTGTGTGTGTGTGTGTGTGTGTGTGTGTGTGTGTGCGCGTGTGTGTGTGTGTGTCGTGTGTGTGTGTGTGTGTGTGTGTGTGTGTGTGTGTGTGTGTGTGCGCGCGCGCACACACACGTATGCGCGTT
>NC_137610.1:8315881-8318381 GCF_963280865.1 Gymnoscopelus braueri
GCCATCAGTATATGCCCATATATTGGCATGCCCCCTTTGTGCCCATACGGAGATCTCTGTATCTGTCTGTTTACCTGTGTCCCCTTTATGCCCATATATGGATATCATTGATGTCATCAATATATGCCCATATATGGGCATGTGACGGAGTTATGTCTGAGTCATAGTGACGGGCCGCCGGCTGGCGGAGTTATAATATATCTAGAGAATGGACGACCCCAACCCCCACCTATTAATTTCAATGAAAGTTGCTCACCAGCGCATGAAGCACCCGGAAGAACATTCTTCTCCAACGGTGGAGCCAATAGAGCAGGAGCGTCCTAAATGCAATACCAGGTTTGGCCACCAGGCCTCAATAATTTTCCGCGGTTCTGGGGGCTTGTTACATTTATATATGGTTATGTCTGAGTCATAGTGACTGGGTGGCCGGCCATGCAGCCCATTAGCCAATTTTAATAGGAGTGTTCACTGATAAGTGAACTTTATTATTGCTGTTGTTGAAAATCAGTGATTCCTACTGTACGTTGCCAATGAGGTCCCCAATAGTACAGAACTCTGATCATGCCTTTAGCTACTACATTTTTTATTTGAGGCATATTACGGACTTTCTTATTATTATGTGATTTACAGTATAATGCACATAACAGTAAAAAAAAAAATACGATCAAAGTCCTTGATTGTCAACAGTATGGATTATATGATTGTTTGTGTGTTGGTTTGTACCATTGGGTCACATAAAATTTGAACCCTCCCTCTTTAATGAGCAACAGTTTTATGAAGTTTGATCGCTGATTTGATGGTGTATTTGTGTACGTGTGTGTGTGCGCACGTGTGCGTGTGTGCACGTGCGTGTGTTTCATGTTTTATAGCTTAATTCGGATATAATGAGCATCAGTCCATGGGAAACTGGAATCTTATTTGTCTCTAATTTACGAGTGGAAAAGATGGATAGCTGTTCTTTCTTTTTTTGCCTGTCTTCATGTCTTTCCTTCTCTCTCTCTCTGCGGATGATGTCTGTGAGTGCGTGTGCGTGCGTGCGTGTGTGCGTGTGTGCGTGTGTGTGTGTGTGTGTGTGTGTGTGTGTGTGTGTGTGTGTGTGTGTGTGTGTGTGTGTGTGTGTGTGTGTGTGTGTGTGTGTGTGTGTGTGTGTCCGTCGGAAGTGTTCCTTTAACCTCTGGCCGTCTCCTGCTGATTCTCCTCACCATTTGAAAACCACATGACAGGAAACCTGGAGCACTTTGAACTGGGCTACACACACACACACACACATACACACACACACACACACACACACACACACACACACACACACACACACACACACACACACACACACACACACACACACACACACACACACACACACACACACACACACACACACACACACACACACACACACACATGCATGTGCACACACATAGTTATAACAGGACACAAACATATGACTCACAATAACAGTCATATTGTACACTCACAGAACACATGCACAAAACACATTAGATTCAGTGCAGAAATGACATAAATGTATGCAAAGGTAAACGCATATTGCATAGACACAACACATGCACGCTCGCACGCACACACACACGCGCACACACACATACACACACACACACACACACACACACACACACACACACACACACACACACACACACACACACACACACACACACACACACACACACACACACACACACACACTTGCACAGACCACATTGCACACACAGAGGTATATAAAAAATACCATGCTACACATGCAGCCATACAGTTTGCAACCTTTATTAATCCTGCGGGGGGGAAACAGGTAGAGCACAAATGACACACACACACACACACACACACAGACACACACACACACACACACACACACACACACACACACACAGACACACCATAACAACCCCACAGACAGCACAGATGCCTAAATACACAACGGCACATGCATGCGTAATGACATGTAACACATGCACGCACGCACACACACACGCACACGCGCACACACACACACACACACACACAGAAAGCGAGGGTGGGCCCTCTCTTTGTGCACTCTGGTCCCAGTGTGTCCCGGCCCAGCCTGGCTCTAGTGGCTGACAGGCATGTGTCTTTGTTAACTCGCCTCCCATAATGGCTCTCATATGTGGCCCATTTCCTTCGGGCCCACAAGAGGCAGCGGCCCACCGACCACAGAGCCCCGGCCCTAGCTAACGGGCTAATTAATGACTGCAACGACCGCACTCCTCCTCCATCCATCCTCTTCCATGTCTCTGTTCTTCATTTGTAACTCCTGTTTCTCCTCCCAGCCTGCCTCCCTCCCTCCCGCTCTCTTTTTAAGCTCTTCACTTCTTGTCTCTCTGGTGGAAGAAGTACTTTTACTGAAAGTAGCAATACCACAATATAGAAATAAGTCCGGTATAAAAAAACATTACTTGAGTAAAAGTGCAAAAGTATTGGCATCAAAGTTAAGGTGCTGAGGTTTTTTCAAACGTTTACA
>NC_137610.1:8323381-8388381 GCF_963280865.1 Gymnoscopelus braueri
TCTGTCTCTCCCTGTCTGTCTCTGTCTCTCTCTGTCTCTCTCTGTCTCTCCCTGTCTGTCTCTGTCTGTCTCTGTCTCTCTCTGTCTCTCTCTGTCTCTCTCTGTCTCTCTCTGTCTCTCCCTGTCTGTCTCTGTCTCTCTCTGTCTCTCTCTGTCTCTCCCTGTCTCTCTCTGTCTCTCTCTGTCTCTCCCTGTCTCTCTCTGTCTCTCTCTGTCTCTCTCTGTCTCTCTCTGTCTTTCCCTGTCTCTCTCTGTCTCTCTCTCTCTCTCTCTCTCTCTCTCTCTCTCTCTCTCTGTCTCTGTCTCTGTCTCTCTCTCTCTCTCTGTCTCTGTCTCTCTCTGTCTGTCTCTCTCTGTATCTCTGTCTCTGTCTCTATCTCTCTCTCTCTCTCTCTCTCTCTCTCTGTCTGTCTCTCTATGTCTCTCTATCTATCAGGTACAGGGCCACATGCCTCCTCTGATGATCCCAGTGTTTCCTCATGACCAGCGTTCTCTGGCTGCCGCGGCCGCAGCACAGCAAGGCTTCCTGTTCCCCCCCAGCATGTCCTACAAACCAGGTACACACACACACACACACACGCACACACGCGCACACGCGCACACACACACACACACACACACACACACACACACACACACACACACACACACACACACACACACACACACACAGGTTTTAGTGTGTATCAGAGGTGGATGCGGCAAAATCCTTATAGTAGTATAGATAGTATAAATACTCACTGTTAACTTCCATCCATTTGAGGCGGGTACAAATGTAACCAAAAGGACCCTTTTATATGCACCCTCTCAGAGTTAAATAAACACTGAGGTGTTTGCAAGTGTGTCAGGTACGGAAGTATAAAATGGGGTGAAAGTGTTTAAACGTGCTATATTAACTACTTTAGCTGGGGACCCCCTAGAACCCCTTCAAGGACCCCAGGGGGTCCCGGACCCCACTTTGCGAAGCGGTGTGATAGAGATGTATGAGGACGGGTGTTCAGGCTTCAGAGACAATAGATTCCACACAGCAGGGCAGGAATGTCTCTGTTGTGGAGCGCTGAAGGGCTTGTCACTTACACAACACATCTCCAACATGACATTTCACACACACACACACACACGCACACGCACACGCACACATACACATACACACACACACACACACGCGCGCGCGCGCGAATGCATGCGCACACACACGCAATCACATACATACACAGTACGCAGTAGCCTACGCATGCCACTGTTTCGGCATTATGCATTTATCACACGCAAGCACGCACAGTTGCATATACGTGCTGTGCAGCTACGCACATAGAGTACCTCATGCTTGCACACACACACATGCACACATGCACACACACGCTTCTCGTACCCTATATTCCTAAGGCAGGCTTCCAGTCACCACCTGCTCTATCCTCGTCCCTCACACATTCCAGTCTTCCTTCATGCATTCCAGGTGCTGCCACACACACACACACACACACACACACACACACACACACACACACACACACACACACACACACACACACACACACACACACACACACACACCATCACTTGGTATTATAATCGAAACAATGTCATTGATTTACTACCGATGTTAAAGTTAAGTGGTAGTGTATTTACTGTAATTCAAAATCTTAATCCAAATTTAATTGACAAGATTTAAGCCTGCGCATGCACGCAGTACTTCTAACATACATACTGTACACATTCATACATATTCATGCTTACAGTTCATAGATACTTACACTCAGTGTATTCATGGGTAAGTGCATGCTGATATTCCAACATGCACTGTAAGTGTGAATATTGTTTTCCTCAGCATTCATTTACACGTTTTAGTTTGTTCGATACTGTGATCGTATTTTTGTTACATTTGTGTCTGTATCAGGTTATCAGGTATGGGTGTGTGCTGTGTATGCAAATAGGTGTGTGTGTGTGTGTGTGTGTGTGTGTGTGTGTGTGTGTGTGTGTGTGTGTGTGTGTGTGTGTGTGTGTGTGTGTGTGTGTGTGTGACTATGTTAGTTTGATAACTGACAATATGTTTTGTCTTCCTGGTATTTTGACAGGTGATAACTATCCCATGCAGTTCATTCCTTCTACAATGGCAGCTGCAGCTGCATCTGGCCTCAGCCACATACAACTACAGGTAAGTCCACAGATGATGATGATGATGATGAATATTCATGATTCTTGATACACACATTTAATATAGCATCATGATCATGTAACCAGACAATGATCATACAGTAACCACATAATGATTGACACATTTGATCTGGACTTATGCTCCGTATAACATTTCAGGTGCACAAAAGAGTCCCTCAGTCTATGGTGGTTTGTTCATTAGGGCGATGGGGTGATGTTAAAGAGAGGGATATTTTCGCACAATTCTGTCATAGTGTTACGCTAAAATCTGTGACTGGCCGTTCTATAGTGTTACACGCAAAGCTGTGTCTGTTTAAGACAGTCACATCACAAAATGTCCAATCAGTGTCAAGAGTACCCCCCCTTTGGGGCGATGTCAGTCAGGTTGAAAATTGCCCTAGATCACTCTCATAGACTGTTAACACATTCCATGCCAGAGTTTAATATCATAATGTACTCACCAGTGCCAGCGATTTATTTTTTATGTATTTTTTTCACGTCGCCACAGACCTCGCTAAATACCTTATGATCGCGCGTTAAACTGTTTGTAGACACACAGGGTAGCTGTGTGAGTGGCCCAGAGAAGAAATTTTCAATCGGCGACGTTCCATTTTGCAGTAGTCGCAGTTTCTATTAAACAGCGTTCAGCGCGGAGAAAAACAACACCGAGATAATGGCGGATTTGCGGAAGCTTTAGAGCGGCGGCGGATGGGAACGAAAATCTTCAATTGACATCATTTCCGTTTCCGGTGTGCTACAATGAAATGTGTCACTGCGAGGGAGGCCTACAATGAAATGTGTCACTGCAAAAAAAAGAAGAAAAAAAAGACCACTTCCCGTAGATCTACGCGACTGGAACGCTGCGCAATTATTTAGGTTCGCGTAGAACTACGCGATTGGCAGGCAATGTCTTAAGAGCAGATTGTTTTTTGTTTGATGACGGTTGAACTTTCAACAAACTGACAACTCCTTTAAGATTGTCAATGTAAACCCAACCTGGTACAGTTCAGAAAGGCAGTACTACGTTCATTTAGAATCCTTTATTTATTTTTTAAAGGCAGCTGGATGGGACACAACAGGTATTAACCTGCCTTGATCATGATCTCGATTTGTTGAATTTTAATGAAGTTTGTTTTACTTGACACACCAACAAAGAAGCCGTGCTCCAGGCCTCTCCTAGAGCACTACAGCACATTCTTTATCTGATGGTCTGGTATTATGAAATTAATGTACTGTATTAAACATTTGTGCGTGTGGCATGTATGTAAACGTTTATTGGTAAAGTGCTTTACAAAAAAAAAAAAAAAATACATCCAAATGAACATACAGGAAATTACCAACAGGAAATGAACCCATCACCCATACTACATACAAATATATTTCAGACCATTTTTCTTTTGTGATTCAGTCTTTGTGGAACGGTAAAGCCTGCACACTCTTTTCTGGTATGCACTGTACTATATCCAATCTGCATTATTAATCCACTTCAGTATTTAATGAGCCTTTTTTATATATGAAATTAATTGTTTGGGAAGTCACAAAACTACATGTTATGCTAACATCCTTTATCTGATTCTGCGCACACAAATATATACTGTACACACACACACACACACACACACGCACACACGCACACACGCACACACGCACACGTGTACGCACTCACACACGCACGCACACTCACACAAATACACACACACTAATCCCCTTCCTTGACAATAGTTTTGGTTATTGCTTCATGCATTTGTTTTATTAACATAGCATCTCTTATCCCGGTCCTTGTCAGCTGTCTCAAACAAAAGACCGTTTATGATGAATCACTGTGGAATTCTGCCCCACCAGCGCAACACCTGGCCCAGGCAATTCATCAACATTTTTATTGCCGCTTGACACCTGTGGTTCCAAAATAGCACTTATATACATAATGGTTATCATAGAACATATTTGCTAAGAGAGAGCGAGGGAGAAAGAAAGAGAGCGAGGGAGAAAGAAAGAGAGAGAAAAAAAGAACAAAAAAGAAGGGAGGGAGAGGAAGAAACTATACAACGCCAATCCTCTCTCCCCAAAGAGTGTTGGGAATTTCACAACACAAACGTTTTACGACCCCTACTACACCTCCATTAGGAAAAGAGAGAGAAAAAAGGTCCTCAGTGAACAATGTCGCTTATTGCCTCATGTTGTGTTAATGTTAATACTCTCAGTGGTTGTGAGAATCCTTATCTGAACTTTATTCAATTTGGATTTTGGAGTTCACTTATCGAAGGCCTCATTAAGCGCTATTGAGCTAACAAAGCACCTTGCTGTGTGTGTGTGTGTGTGTGTGTGTGTGTGTGTGTGTGTGTGTGTGTGTGTGTGTGTGTGTGTGTGTGTGTGTGTGTGTGTGTGGGGAAGTGAACCTATCCTCGCTTTGAAACGATCAAAGGAGGGTGCATGGCGGGCGCGAGGTAGGAAGGGGATAAATGCCCTCAGAGATGCCGCCTCATTCATGATTATTATTTTTTCCTTTTTTTTTTAAGACAAAAAAATTATACGGAATTCATGCACGAGAGAACGGGGAGCGGAGAGGAAAAGGAAAACACCTGAATGAAAGAGGAAGCCGTCTGCAAAGTTTTAAAGCCTAGGAAGGGAAGAGAGAAAGCGTGAAGGAGAGAGAAAGAGTTTGAGACGGGAACGATCTGAAAGGGAAATTTTGTGAGACGGAGGTGCTGGCTCGGAGCGCATGTTTTGACATTGTTTTGACAACAATAGCGATGCCAAAAGTAATCAAGTCGTGATTTATGAGTCATAGCTGTCTAGTTATGGCTCTTTATCTGCAGAATTTTGCCAGTAGCGCTCTTTGTGCCGACGTAGCACTCAGTGTCTGTTGCTTTATGTGAAGCTAATTTTGAAGTGTATTCGGTGACATCTATTTTATTCGCACTTTTAAAAACAACAAATTTGTAACGACAGCATAATATTGGGTTGGGTTGTGCAGGTGAGATTTAGAAAACCCCGTGGGGTTTATAAAGTTAATCTCACCTCACTTAACAACCAAAAATACAAAGTAATAAAAAACATAAATAATACAACAATAGATACACAGTAGAAATGAAAGAGAAAAATAAATATTAGTAGAAAAGGGTGTAAGTGCAAATGGGTTCTAAAAAGAAATGTGGAGACAAATTATTCAAGAAAAAAGTAATTTAATAAGAGGATATAGATTTTGCAAATATGGTGTCACGGTCCACTCCTCAGCCCTTGGATTTTGTCTGTGTTTATCACTTTTGGACTTTTACTTTGTATTCCTGTTCTGTTTTGGTCTTTTAGTTCTGTGTAGGTTGTTGCCTTGGTGTTCTGTGTTTTATTGTGTAGTATTGTTCCTAGTGTTTCCTGTCTGCTTAGTTATCCGTACCTGTCTTGTCTAACCAGTCCTGTGATTCCCAGTGTTTCCACCTGCGTCCCCTTAGTCCCTACTAGCCTATCCCAATGTTGATTGTCTGTTGTGTTCACCTGTGTCTAGTTAGTCCTTGTCTATATTTATCCCCCTGTGTGTTTGGGCCCTTGTCAGTTCGTCGTCGTATTTTGATGTGGTTAGTTCTTGTCCCATGTGTTTTCCAAGTCTTTGTTAATTCTAGTGTACACCTAAGTCCATGCTTCCTTGTGTTTTCCCAGTGTGGGTTTGTTGAGAAATAAACCTCCTTGAATAGTCACTGCTTGGCCTGTATCTGTCGTTCTGCATTTGAGTCCTACACCTCCAGAACCTCATCGTGACATATGGGGAGTAAAAAAAATGCTGTGATATAGCATACTGTATGTATAGTATGTGCAATCTAATGCATACATTCTTATCCTTGTATCTTAGTAGGTTTTGTAAATGTCAAACTTGGTGATTCAACTGACTGATGTGTGCTAATTAATATAAAATTTGAGCATTATACTTCTGCCTGCACTATCTTAAGCCTAATGGCCTCCTTATAGCCATTGTGGTTACGCTATAGTGCTAGAGTACGCGCCCCTCCCCCTCTCAACCTTGGCCTTGCTCTCTCAATAGCTTGGCCTTCTGAGAGAGGAGACACACAGGGACACCAGCAGGTCAGCTCACAGAAACATCTGTGATGGCCTCAAGTGTTGTTCTTCCTTTTTTTTTTTTACACAATTGTACTCCTTTTCACTCCTCCCACACAGCCACATGCACGCACACACGTCTGTTTAGGGTTTCCTTTTTCAACCCGGGCCCTGTTTGCCTTGTTATTGCCATCATGCCAATTGACTATGATACAAATCATGTCACTTCTCTGTCTCAGTGTAGAACTCTTAACTCACTAAACATGTGGATCTAAGCCTAAACTTAAAACATGCCCTTTCCTCTATCTAACGTGAATGAACCCTTGGCTTGAGAAATCCTAACCCTAGAATAACCCGCAGAATAAACATTTATCTTTGTGTCATCAAGGGTATTAGGTCGCATTTCCACCAAAAATCCAGGTGAGCGCTTGAAGTGCTGTCGAGCACAACTAACGTTTCTAAGCCCTCACCCTTGTTTAATAGTACCAATCTATCTATACGATGTACTGTACAATTATTAAATGTTTTTAAACATTCACTTGCATCATAAGGTGATTAAGCTGAATGACATACAATACAGTACCTGATGTCCTCCCTACTTTCCTTGAAGATCTATGCCAGTTGTCTACGTAGGCATTTACCCCAGGTTAATAAATGATCAGCACATCAGTTTCAGTGATCTGCTTTATTCTAAAAAAAATAAAACAAATAATGATAAATAAAATTAAATAAATAAATACCCTGAATGTTTATAACATTCATGACACAGTAGGATCTTTGTCCTCCAAAGCCCTCAGTCAGCACAGCCAAATAAAATGTCCTGAAGTTCTGGACCGATGCTACTGTACTTCAAAATATGGAATATACATTAGGAGACGCATCTGTGCAGTCTCAATTGTTGCAAACTTTAGAACAGAAACATCAGCTGCCTCAAACAGCGGAAGGCTTTTTCTCATTGCTGTTTGTTCACTTAATCATGCCGTTAAGTAGATTAGTTGGTGCAGAAGTTCGGACATGTCACTTTGTTTTGTTAAGGCACCGACTTTTACATTTTGGTAATTCAACTTACATCTTACATGAGGGAAATGAATTGTCTGAATTCCTAGATTATCTGTAATGTTGATAATCTGCAGTATAGTCAGGAAGACCTACTGTCTAGGTTAGAGAATGGCAAATCATTTGGATTCCTTGACTGCCATCTGTGGCAAACTAATTGGCAGCTGTGGTCTTGGACAATGTTATATTTGTCACACAAGCGGCTTACCCTGTAAGATCATTTTCCATTCAAAGGTTGAGTTTGATCATTTGATCATTGATAATTGGTTGGTAAATACTTTGAATGCCAACATTGGCACAGCAGTAGACAGGGAATCACTGCCAAGCTAACAGTTGACACTAATCCATGACATGACCTGGCAAAGTATAGATTAGCATGCTATAATGCTATTGGCATTGTCATTTTAATGCAATAGTTTCAAATGGAAATCATCAACCGGTGGCAGGCAACTTGAAAGTCAATAACACAGTCAGTTCAGGGCTATATTTAAGTATAATACTCTAATGATTATTCAACCATGGGCTGTTTTTGTGCAACCCAAGACAAGTAATATGTCTCCATCATTAACTTCAATTCTAATACAAAATGTTGGGAAGGAAAGTAGACTGACTTAATAAGATTAGACTTGTGAACAGAACAACCCTGTTATTGTAAACTAGAGCATCATCAAGGAGAGAATAACACTAAACTGTCTCATTTGAGTTTTGACTTATCACACCATAAACAAACCATGAAGTTAAACTATCATGTTATCAGTAATAACCTGAAACCAATTGTTTCCAGAACCTCGGAGCAAGGCCTCTCCACCACCAAATCCTGCCTGTTTTTTGGTTTATCTGTCTATATATGTTATTACATGTCACTGTTTATTTGTCTCTCACAAACCAAATCCTTCTAAAGTCTGTAGGCTATTTAGCTATTTTCCTCTGCATGGGCCAGCACAGTGGCAGTCAATCCATTTACCCCATCTCATCTTCCCCCTTCCTCCCTGTGAACCTGCTGAAAAACAAAACCTCATTTGTCTGGTGGGCCATTGGGATCGATAGCTGCTTGACGCTAAAAGAGGCTAGCTAAGGGGAATCTCCACTTAGCCATCCGGGGCCAGTCAGGACTGACCACAGAAGAATGTTATGGAGTTGCAGTGTTCATTTATCCTGCATCTAATTCTGTATTAGTACTGCACACACTAGTACTGTAGTTATATTGGAAGCCTTTATGGTGACACCATCCATGTACTATTTATACATCTATCATATGAAAATTATGCAGTAGTAACACTTTAGTAGTCTGCCGGTATGTCTTTATTCCACATTGATCTCCCATTAGTGCTTGGAATGGTAGTGACAATAGCTCAGGATGCAGAGCAGATGTTTTGGATTCGGACGTATCCCAAAGTAGTTGGATCCCTGTCTCCTCCTGGCTGCGTGTCAAAGTGTCCTTGAGCAAGATACTTAACCCCTAACTGTTCCTGAAGTTGGAGCCTTGCACGGTTTCCTCTGCCGTTGGTGTACAGTATGAATGTATGTGTGAATGAGTGAATTTAATGCACAATAAAGCACCTTAAATTGTCAACATTTGCCTATTAGCCATTCTAAAACGTCATGTATTTATCTGGTGCCCATGCTATATTAGTGCTGTGTACAATACTAATGTAACAAGACACAGTCTAATGATGGCCTGCCTTCCCTGTGCTTTTTTTTTTCCCCAAACGATTCATCTTGGACTCTAGTAGGTTAAAACGTTCTCCAATACTATACATAAGTGGTGATTCAGACGGCGTTCACGAACTACAGACTATAGCACAAGGCACCACATATCCCAATTTCCTACGTTCAAACCAGGCTCGAGAACCGTCCGTCAAATGTCATCCCAAACCTCTGTCTTCCTCTGTTTCTTGTCTCTCTCTCCACACTATCACAAAAAAAAAACACATTGTCGATTTTCGAGGCTTGAAAATGATGGACTAATCATTTACATTTTAGTCAAATTAGCACTAACGGGCAAAAGCCCCAGTCAGATAAGCCAACAGGGCTCTGTTTGAGTTCCCCGTTTGTCAATTTGTAATTTAGGAAATTGCGGCATTGTCTTCCCCCATGGGGGTGGGGGTGGGGGGCTGGCTGACTGGCTGAGAGATCCGGTCCGGGGTTGTTTACGCTGCACATTAGCCTTCCCCTCTGTCACCCATCGATCTCCCACTGAACGTCTTAGGGAAAAAAACAGGAGAAAATGGCTTTTATTGTTGATCTTTTGTTTGGTGGACAGTGCGTTGTTCTCAGTGTTATTTATTGCTGCTGATGGGATTGCAGCCAGGAGCGCAACAGCAGTTTATGTGTGTACAACTGATACACGTATGTACACATACACGTACACACATACGCGTACACACGGACACATGGAGACATGCACGCACGCACGCACTCACGCATGCACACACACACACACACACACACACACACACACACACACACACACACACACACACACACACACACACACACATGATTGGCAAATGGGATGAATTCCTCTTACTTAAAAAAAAAAAAACTGGATCCGGATTGGATCCGGATGTGCACCGAAATCCCTGAACTGATGTCAACACTATGAGGTCTGTTCACCAGCTCCTCTCCTCTCCCCTCTACCCCCCCACCTCCAACAACCCAAACCAACTCCCCGCTCCTCCCCTCCTCTGCTCCTGTAAGAGTATCACCGGCTGCGGTAACCTTGTGGTTGGTTTGATTGACAGCGCGAGGCCTGCCTCGCCGACCGGCCAGCGAGCTCACTCGGAGAGAGTTCTTATGGGGAGGGAATGGAGGGGTCTCGTGTTCGCCAGAGGGCTGGCCCCCCCTTTCTCTTTCTCTCTCTCTGGGTCTGCCGCGGTCTCCAAGAAAAACAAGCAGCGTGACATCGGGGCTTTGTTTTAGGCGGCGAGGGGCCCCTTCTGTTTGCGTTTAATATCGCTCCACAGAGAGAGGAGAAAAGGGGAGAGAGGAGGTGGGGAAGGATGGAGAGGAGGAGAGGGAGAGAAAGGGAGACAGGGGATAGATCAGTACGGAGGGAGAGAGGGGTTTGGAGTGGGGGAGGATGATGATGAGGAGAGAGAGAAGGAGAGAAGTGGGCGAAGAGGAGAAGAAAGGTATATAGGAGCGAGATGAGAGAGGGGGAGACGTGAGTAGGACCAGAGTAGATGTGATGGAACAGTGGTGGTCTCACATTATTATTCTGTCTTTTTCTGTCTCTGTTTTTGGACCTCTGGTCCTCCCAGGGGATCTTGCAGTTTTGACTGAGGAGAAACTGGATCTCACAACACTGGGGCCTTTGAGAGACAGGGGGAGAGAGGGAGAAAGGAGAGATAGTGTGTGTGTGTGTGCGCGCGCGTGTGTGTGTGTGTGTGTGTGTGTGTGTGTGTGTGAGAGACAGAGAGAGAGAGAGAGAGGGAGATTGAGGCGAAGATAAGCGATCTGACCGCTAGGGGCTTCTAGGGACTGTAAGGTGGGACATACAGATAAAGACGGGACAGTATGTGACCGGATAATATGTCGGCCACATTAACACAACATCCCTGGCTGGTAGACCTGTGTTCCTTTTCCCCTCTCTCTCTCTCTCTCTGCCCTTTAGAAAGAAAGAGGCAGAGCAACAAGGACAGAGATGTTGATGGAAGGAGGCAGGTCTTACAATAGAGCAAGTAAAAAAAAGACAAAGCAAGAAGTTAAGAGAAAAAGGAATGAAAAGAGCCACGTGGTCGAGGGCCAGTTCTGTCTGGGTGGTTTTCCTGACGACTGACTCTTTGATACTGCTCCCCTCACACACTCGTGTGCTCGGAGACAGGAGTTGACAAGGGGTTGGAGGCAGTGGTTTGTCTGGGCAGCGAGCTTTGATTTAAACCCCCGGACTCGGGACCCACAGTTTCAGCTCTTGATTCCTCTTAAGTGCCTTGGACTGAAAATAAGACAAGTTATTTTCTTTTTCAGAAGGTGAACTTTTCATACGCTCCTAATGCCTGTCCAGAAAGATTTTTGTCTTAAACGTTGCTCTTTCCAAGTGGATTTATCTCTCTTTTTTTGTCTTAATTTCAGGGCCAGTTTTTGAATTGGCTCAACGCAGTACAATCTGTAGATGCATTGCAGACATATTCTAATCCTCGAATTTATTGTCCCCCACTTTTGATACAAGCACTAACAGTGAAGATTACATTAAATTCCAGGTTGTAAAACATTTGTTTACCTATATACCATCTGTTAAAAACTGGAGGGAAGCAGACCAATGTTTTAACCTTAACTCATGACCAGCCAGAGAAAAGCAATTTTTCATCCGCAAGTCAAACTCTCAGAGCTCACATTGACTGAGTATGGAGTGTCTTGGAGGGCTGTGGCCTCAGAGACCTTTGTACGTTCCTTTAGCTATTGTGTGGATTTATATCAGGACGTAAATGCATCTACAAGCTGCTGAGAGCATCTGCTGAAAGAATAAGTGTCAAAGATAGATTGGGGATCATTTAAAGGAGATGTGTTTTTTTCTGGAGCCTGATAAACAGTCGCCCCCTCAAACAAAAGTTCCATTTGTGTGTGACGCTCTCGCCAACGTGGCTACAGTATACTTCAGTCTGGGGGAAGACAGTGTGTCTGGTATTTCTGGGTGCGTGCATGTAAGTGTGTGCGTGCGTAGGTGCGTGCGTGCGTGCGTGCGTGTATTTAATGTATAATATACTGTAATAGACAGTGAGTGTGTGTGTGTGTGTGTGTGTGTTTATGCATATTATAGCGCACACACACAAACAAACAGAAATACATATTTAGTTTAGTTTATTTCAGTCAATTTTGTGGTAACAGTTTAAATTTCATAGGTAATAAAAAAAGAAACATTTCTGACCAAAAAGGTAGGCTATAGGCTGAAGCCATAGCTTATTTCGCCTACCCTTTTACATCACGCACCCATCCACAAAGACACACATAAAGCACAGAAATCAAACACAGAACACACACACACGCGCGCGCCAAACTTAGCTAGTAGCCATGCCAGGACGGGGATGAAGCAAGAGATACAACAGTATCAGGGGGAGGTGTGTGTGTGTGTGTGTGTGTGTGTGCGTCCGTGTGTGCGTCCGTGTGTGCGTCCGTGTGTGTGTGTGTGTGTGTGTGTGTGTGTGTGTGTGTGTGTGTGCGTGTGTGTGTGTGGTGGGGGGTTGTATGGTAACAGAGGAGAAGAAAGAAGAGAGAGGGAATGAAAGAGAGAGGTGGAAGCCACCATGGGCTAGCGGGCTGGCTAGCAATGCTAATAGCCTGTGGGTTTCCTCTCTCTCTCCCTGTATAGCAACTGTACGCCGCCCAGCTGGCCAGCATGCAGATCTCTCCGGGAGCCAAGATGGCTCCTCTCCCCCAGCCTCCCAACTCCACGGGCCCGCTCTCCCCCTCCGCCCTGAAGAACGACAAGAGAGCCTCCAGCCCTGTTGCTCACATTAAGGTGAGTCACATGTTGATTGTTGCTAAACAATAATTTAGAACATCGTCACTGTCTGGTACAACCGCAGTCGTGGACTTTTTGGCCGGAAATGGCCCAGTACAACTATCTGTCTACCACAGTCAGTCAGCTCCGGCACTAGGAGCTGAGAATACAGATACTTTTCTATTCTACCAGCGAATGAATTGGTGACTCATGTCTAAATTAAAGCCAGATAAGACAACAAGAATGAAAAAACAGCCATATTATGGGTCCTTAGGACCAGAGCCGAGAATCGTGATTTTAGATGGTCGCTAACTGGACCCGGCCCTGCTGTCCGAAGACTGAATCCTACCAGGGTCTTCCTCTTGTGACCCCAGGCCCCCCCACACACACACTGTCGCTCTACAATGTGAAACAGCGTTAGACCCACCGCTGTTGTGTGCTGTAGAATGTAAGGGATAAAATGGGGAGGGGGGGGGGTAATATCAACAGTCAATCAGATATAATAAAAGTGACAATGTGTGCTGCTGGCTTCATTGAATCCAGTACAAAGTAGCATGAATGAATTGAGTTGAAACCTAATGACAACAGTGATAATAAGAAACCTGAAGCCATGGAAATTTGGAAGCTGTTTGCGATTGGGACAGGCTACTTAGTCTGTAGTGTTGAATGGAAGCAGCACATGGACACACTCACACACACGCACACACACACACAAGCACACGCGCACACGCACACACACACACACACGCTCACTCACGCACATACACACACACACACAGGAACAGAAATGCACATACATAGACATCTCTCTTTATCTCTTACACACACACTCTCTCTCTCTCTCTCTCTCTCTCTCTCTCTCTCTCTCTCTCTCTCTCTCTCTCTCTCTCTCTCTCTCTCTCTCTCTCTCTCCTCACACACACAAACTGACATTGGCGTGGGCTGCCGTTTGGCTGGGGCCCAGACCTCTCGGCTGGCGCGAGCGCACACAGCTCATCTTGACTCGGCGACGAGGCAGTAATGGAACCCATGTGTGCATGCGTGTGTGTATATGTGTGTGGGGCACAGCTGTATCCGGCGTCACAATAGACCGGCGTCAGAGCTCACCGCACTCAAACAGTAGTGCAGTGCCCTCCAAAAAAAATCCCACCCCTGCACCCTCCCCACCTCCCTTCCCAAAAATCTCCAGAAACCTCCTCACGCACACGCTAAGTCTCACCCCCACCCCTGTGCCCCGATCTTAAAATACCACCCGCAGACTGAAGGCCCCCCCACCGTCCTCTCTCATCACGCTCCCCATACTCAGGCCCCCAAGCTCCAAATTAGATCGTTCGAGTTCGTTAAGCGTTCGCTCCCAACGCGAGAGGCCTCCAGTCGGCCGGTGTTGACGTGCAGGGCCTTTTTCCTTCTTCTTCCTTTTCTCATCACAACCTCTTTTTCCTAACCCTTTTTTTTCTCCAAGGGATGCTTCATGTGGTCACGAACCTTTGATTATAAAGTACAGAGAGGGACACAGGCACAGAAAGGTGCCCATTGGCTGAGACAAGTAGCTACAGTTTTTTTTTGGCGTCCATTTCAGATTTATTAGAAAGGGCAAAAAAATAATATATATATATATATATATATATATATATATATATCTGAGAAGGGGTGACTGCTCAAGTCACGGGAGGTACAGTATCACTAATGTATCATGCTTATTCTTAACCCATTAAGGCCTGAGGTTCCGATTCTACAAATGTCTTTTTTTTTTTTACTTATGTTACTATGTCAGTGGTTCTCAAACTTTTTTCATGTCAAGGACCCCAAAATGTATATGTATTTGGCCACGGACCCCCATCTCAAAATATTTTGTTCCAGGGATCCCCAGAAGCAAAGATTTGAGTTACAAACGCTTTAAAAATATATACATTAAAAGATTTGCACACATTTTCAAGATTTTTTTAAAATAGCAGATCTACAAGCTCGTAGCGCCGCGCTACGAGCTTGTAGATCTGCTATTTTTGAATAGCCAAACCGTAAAATAACATTTTTTTAGCTCAAATCTAAAAATGGTACAGATGCGTTCCCGGTCTTAATGGGTTAATAACACCGTGGAGGGTGACCCGATAGCCGAGCGGTTACGGCTCTTTGCCCATCACAGCAAGACCCTGGTTCAATTCTGTGCCGACCAGACCATTCCATTTGCTGCATGTCACTTCCAATCTCTCTCTCTCTCCCTGTTTTCTGTCTCTCTCTCTAACTGTCTGTGACTATGAAATAAAAGGCTCAAAACAAGTAATTTAATAATAAATAATGCTGATGATTCACTATCGTATTGGTCTTACAGGAGGAAGGATCGACACAGCCCCTGAACTTGTCGGCGAGACCCAAGACAGCCGAGCCCCTTCGGTCCTCCACCTCCCCGTCACAGAGCCTGTATGGCAGCAGGTCCAGCCCTGTGGGCCTGGGGAAGGGGCGCATCCCCAGCCCCCTCCCCAGCATGGGCAGGAACACCTCCCTCGGTGGGTACCCTACACACACTACACCAGTGGTGGAAATTAACTAAGTACATTTACTTAAGTACTGTACTTGAGTACAATTTTGAGGTACTTTTACTTTAGTGGAGTATTTCCTGTTTACATTTTATACATTTGAAAACATTCTGCATAATGAGTGCTTTCTACTTCATAGAATACTGATGATACCAATACTTTTGTACTTTTACTCAAGTACATTTTGAATTCCGGATTTTACTTGTAACAGAGTACTTCTACATTGCAGTATTGATACTTTTACTTAAGTAAAAAAAAATGCCCTACACACACACACACACACACGCGCGCGCGCGCACGCACGCATGCGCACGCACACACGCACACATAGAGGCATTGTTGACATCCGTACCTTCATTCAGAAAAAATGCACAACCCATTGCGGTGTTAACATTGTAACAAAATAACCCACACGAAGGCCTTCCCCTGTCTGCACTAAACACACAAGCACACACAGACAAACCCCAAGAAACTAACTACACACTGCACATTGGCTAGACTTTCCAACACCTCCAGCCCAAAAGAGAGACCCGTGTGTGTGAGATAGAGAGCCAGGAAATATGTTGGTGTGAATATAGAAAATATGTTTTTGTGTGCTTAGGGTTTTTGTGTACCACCCCCCCGCCCCACACACACACACACACACACACACACACGCGTGCACGCACACACACACTCTTGTATGTGTGTTTGTTTTACGGGAGTCCAAAGCCCTGTACTTAGCCCCAATGAAAACCCTCGTAGAGGAAGCAGTGAAACTCGGCACACGTTATTTGGCTTTTTTTTATAAGAGCTTCCCTCGCCGTCATTGTCTGGCCCCAACGCTAGACCCCCGCCATGCCCCCTTTTACCTCTCTGCATATCTGTTATTAAGACCAATCTCTGAGCCTCTCATTATCTCCCTCCCTCCTTCACCCCAGAAAACAATTTCACCAGCTCTCCTTTACCCCCCCCAACCGTGGCTTTGACGATGCCACACTTGTTGTTGTGTGTTGTGAGTTTCCTCGCGTGGCCCTGTTCCTTTTTTTTGTGTGTGTTTTTTTATGGCCACCCAAGCATTACAGTTAAAGCAGCTTCCTCCTTGGTGTGTTAATTAGACAGGGGGAAGAAGGCGACGGAAACTTTGCATCCTATTATTTTTTTGGGGTGGGGTGGGGGGGGGGGGGGTCTTCAGAAGTGTACAAACTTTAGAAGTACACCGCGGTGTACAATAAACAAGAAGGGAGGACTTTATTATAGGAAGGTTTTTTTTTCTTCAGAAAGTAAGAGAGAGAGAGAGCGAGTAAGTCAACTGGATGAGCGGAAGCAACTTAGGTGTTGGATATTTAACCAAATTTAAGTCTTTTTACTATTTAACCTGTATCTGCAAACCATCTCTCAATAAAGTATAGGATGTGTGTAAAACTCACTCAAAGCGTAATTGAAAACCATGTTCAAGTAAGGGAAAGAAAGACCATAACAGCTATATTAGAATTACAAGGTTTATATCCATGACTTGTTGTTTGACTCTCAGCTTGAAATAAACAATTTTTTAAATCTGTCAATCAAAGTGACAAACCCCAAATGGTCCTGTCAGTCAAAATGATTGACAGTTGACCAATGTTGATATTAGAACAAGGATCCCCAGCATGCCAATTTGATGTATTAACACATTCCACCTCGAGGGAAAAGAGAGCTTGGTGTGAGTCTCTCTGAAGTCAAATAGCCTAAAATGTTGCTGTAGTGTATTTACGTCTTATTTGCATCACACGTTACATACAGGGAAACTCACTGTACTACATAGCAAGAGATACAAAATACACAAAAATAGTTCAGATTTTCATTCAAAATGAAGAGATACATAACATGGGTAACGTGTCTTTTTATCTCTCCCCTCCCCTCAAGTTTTGAATGTCCTTTGTTGTTACTCACAGTCAGTGGTGTAAAGTAACCATGTACATGTACTCAAATACTGTACTTAAGCACAATTTTTAGGTATTTTTTTTACTTTACTAGAGTATTTCCAATTGTCTATACTTTTACTTCTACTCCACTACATCTCAGAGGCAAATATTGTACTTTAACTCCACTACAATTATTCGAAAACTTTAGTTCCTAGTTACTTTGCAGATATAAATTATTACATTATAAAACATACATTAACCACTTTAGCCCTATTTTATACCTAGGCTATTTTCAAACATTTTTGTACTTTTACTTTTTGATACTTACTACATTTTGATACCAATATTTTTATACTTTTGTACTTTTACGAAGTACATTTTTTAATTCCGCACTTTTACTTGTAACAGAGTACTTCTACATTGCAGTATTAAAACATTTGAGTCCTTCTTCCACCACTGTTACTCACAGTACAGAACCAAGGAAACAGCTGGTCAAACCTGTGTCTCTGTACAAACCCTTGTCCAGCAGATATTCTGTCGAGCCTTAACTCCACGGCGCTGTTCGGGGACCAGGACGCCGTGATGAAGGCCATCCAGGAGGCGAGGAAGATGAGGGAGCAGATGCAACGTGAACAGCAGCAGCACCACCACCACCACCACCACCAGCAGGGGCCCCAGAGCCACCAGGGAGGGCCACAGAGCCTGGAGGCCAAACTGTCGGCCCTCAACAGCATGAGTCTCAACAATGGAATCAAGGTCAGAGGGGAAAAGAGACACAGATTCACACACAGACCAGTGTTCATTTTGACAACGAATTTCGATGTAGTTTAGTCTAAATCAAGTCTTTTGAATACAATTTCATTTAGTTCTTGTCGTATTTTAGTAATCTGAAAAGTTTTAGTTTTAGTCGACTAAATATCAGAAGATTTTAGTCTACAGTTGATTTTGTCGTCAAAAATGTATTTTGGTGGGCCTTGATGGCGTCGTAATGGCTGATTTTACATTTGGTTGTATGCTGTAAATATCCGATCTAAATCACAGTACACACACACACACACACACACACACACACACACACACACACGCACACGCACACGCACACACACACTCAAGCTTTGCATCCCTTCTAAAATCATGTTTGTATTACTGTACGTACTGTAATTGCAGTAACAGGATACAGTAATATTCTCTCTCTCTGTCCCGCTCACACACAAACTGACACACACACACACACACACACACACACGCACACACACACACACACACACACACATGCACGCGCGCACAATAAACCACACCGAGTGAAGGAGTCCCACTTGCTCCAGTGTTTCGTTGGCCAAACATTCAAAGTTTTCCTGTGCGGTTCCTGCATGGATAAAGTGCTGCATGGCTGATAGCTGGAGCTGCTTGGCCAGGACCCCGGCTCTTGAGAAATCTCTCTCTCTCTCCTTCTCTTGTCCTCCTCTCATCTCCATGGCCACCCAGAAGCCTGCCGCTTTGAAGAGGGTGCAGCTGGGCCAATGACAAGTGATGGTTTTGGCGCACATGTTTGTGTGTGTGTGTGTGTGTGTGTGTGAGACCGTGTATGTGTGTGTGTGTCTGATTGAGTGGGTGTTCTTTTGTTGAGAGAATAGTCAAAATCGGTGTGTGTGTGTGTGTGTGTGTGTGTGTGTGTGTCTGTGTGTGTGTGTGTGTGTGTGTGTGTGTGTGTGTGTGTGTGTGTGTGTGTGTGTGCGTGTCTGTGTGTGTGTGTGTGTGTGTGTGTGTGTGTGTGTGTGCTCGCGCGCATGTTTAGGAATTGATCAAATGGTTGTTTTTAACGTTGGGGAATAACTGTAAGTTAACATGAAGTGTTTGTGTCTGGTGCAGTTTGCAACTTCCCAAACATACGTGTGTGCACATTTGTCTGTGTCGGTCTATGAGATTGCCAGTATCTAAATGTATGCATGAATGTGTGTGTGTGTGTGTGTGTGTGTGTGTGTGTGTGTGTGTGTGTGTGTGTGTGTGTGTGTGTGTGTGTGTGTGTGTGTGTGTGTGTGTGTGTGTGTGTGTGTGTGTGTGTGTGTGTGTGGGAGTGTGTGTGTGGGAGTGTGTGTGTGTGTGTGTGTGTGTGTGTGTGTGTGTGTGTGTGTGTGTGTGGTGGAGTTCAGCTCTTCTCTTGCCCTGGAGGAAGAGGTAGCGGAGAGGAGAGAGGGGGGGGGGGGGGTCTGTCAGTGGGATCTTAGCCCCAATTAAAAGAGGCTATCTTGGCTAACGAACTCCCCATCATGCCCCCCTTTTGCATTCCTCTTCTCCCTCTGGCACACACACACACACCCCAAAGCCTTTGTACCCACCATCTCAGACCTGGGGGTGGGGGGGACGGGTGGGCACATATATCTTCAGTCACACTCAATTAGTCAATCACCCAATCCAAGGATGAGACTTATTAACCCTTTAAGACCGGGAAAGCATAATTTGTGTCATTTTAAGATTTATTTGGCTATTCAAAAATAGCATATCTACAAGCTCATAGCACGGCACTGAGTGCCGCGCTATGAGCTTGTAGATATGCTATTTGTGAAAACAAATTTGTGAAAATTTGTGAAAATCTTGGAATATTTATTTTTTAAAGCGAACATTAGCAAAATATTTAGTTCCAGGGACCCCCAGAAGCAAAGATTTGAGTTACAAATGTCCGCTTAAAAAAAAATTACATCATATTAATGATTTTTTCAAAAATAGCAGATCGACAAGCTTGTAGATCTGCTATTTTTGAATAGCCAAATAAATCTAAAATGACAGAGATACGTTCCCGGATTGATTGGGTTAAAGAGATAAAAAAAATATATATCTAAATATTTTTGGAGGAGGAATGAGGAATAGGAGAGACATATCATGAATATTTTAAGGTTTAGACACTTTGAACCACCCTTCTTCCCACAACTAGGTCATAATCAGTGCACTCCAAGGATAAGATGTTTTTAATTTTGTTTTTCCAGGCATCTCAAGAAAGGAAAACATCCCAATATTTGTTGTGAATATATGCCGCAGTTACTCCCTCCTTAAGTTGATGATATCGGGCTCTCTTTAGAAGTAATTATACTTGTAAACAGTGAAAAGCTCATAAATGTTAACTTTAAAAAGCGGCGCTTTACTTAGGCTATAAATTGTTAACGCCAAAACATCCTGCTCACTTCACTACGCTGTCCACTAAATTAACTTGTGTTTCAGAGAACTTTTATTTGTTGGTTTTATTCTGTTACTTCTCAGAGAATCATAGAGTAGTATAAGGTGAGTCGCTACTTCGCACGAAGAGTCTCCTTGGATTCTATATTTCCCAACTTTATGAGAAACAAAAGAAAACGAAACAAAGACAGAAGCAACGCGGTATAATTTGGTTTTGTGGCTCCGTGCCTGCCTAATAAAACGCTCATTTGGAAACTCTCAAAGTAATTGTTTCCGGTGCCTAGGAAGAAGACAGGGAGGCCAGTTAGCGTTGTGTTTGTTATGCGTTCCCTAACAACTGCAGCTCAAAGCCTCTCTTTCTCTTCGGGCTCTAAATACGTCTTTTTTATTTTCTTCCCTCTCTCTCTCTCTTCAGGACAGAGCAGTGGTGGAAAAAGTACTCAAATGTTTTACTTAAGTAAAAGTACCAATACTGCAATATAGAAATACTCTGTGACAAGTAAAAGTCCGGAATTAAAAATGTACTTGAGTAAAAGTACAAAAGTATTGGCATCAAAATATACTTAAAGTACCAAAAGTAAAAGTACTATAATATTTGAAAATAGCAGTTCTACAAGCTCACATGTCGCGATGCAACGCGTTGTGTGAGCTTGTAGATCGGCAATTTTCAAATAGGCTAGGTATAAAATAGGGCTAAAGTGGTTAATATATGTTTTATAATATCATAATTTATATCTGAAAAATAACTAGTAACTAAAGTTTTCAAATATTTGTGGTGGAGTAAAAGTGCAATATTTGCCTCTGAGATGTAGTGGAGTAGAAGTAAAAGTGGAAATTGGAAATACTCAAGTAAAGTACAAATAACTCAAAATGTTACTTAACTACAGTACTTAAGTAAATGTACTTAGTTACTTAACTTTCCACCACGGGGACAGAGAGAGAGAGTTTTTTTTTCCTTTTCCCTTTTCTGCGCGGCTCAAAGGCTTTGCTCTGTCTAAAACAATTCATGGATGGAACAGGGCACTGGATGCAGCCAGAGTGACTCAGGCCTTCCACCTTTGGAAGGCAAACTGCAGGCTTTTTCCCCCTCTTCCCCTTCTTTACCTTGGGTTTATGTGTGATGGTTCTGTCAGAAGAATTTGTCGCTCGAGTCCTCCTCCCGTTTGAAACGTCAAGACCCGAGCCAGGCCTCTCTTTGTGTGTTCGTAGATTGGACTGACAGAAGAGGCTAATCATCTGTCAGAATGTTAAAGCGTGCACTCGTACAGTATATAGTACACACACTACCATGTAGAGGACACACAAACACGGTCACAAATACACACACTGTACTCTACGACTGTAGATTCTGTTGTACTGAGGGCTATTTATTGAACAGGCTGACTCAACCCAATAAGAGAGAGAGAGAGAGAGAGAGAGAGAGTGTGAGTGAGTGAGAGAGAAAGAGCTGCGTGCGTGCGCGCGCGCGGCCGTGCGTGCATGCCTGTGTGTGTGTGTGTGTGTGTGTGTGCGTGCGTGCCTGTGTGCGTGTGTGTGTGTGCGTGCGTGCCTGTGTGCGTGCGTGCGCCGCGCGCGTGTGTGTGTACACTACATGGTGTTACAGTATCTGTATGGCAGGGTACAGTACATTAAGTCAATGCGCACTACATGTGTGTGTCTTTGCATGTGTATGCCTGTGTGTGTGTGTGTGTGTGTGTGTGTGTGTGTGTGTGTGTGTGTGTGTGTGTGTGTGTGTGTGTGTGTGTGTGTGTGTGTGTGTGTGTGTGTGTGTGTGTGTGTGTGTGTGTGTGTGTGTGTGTTGTGCTCGTGTACTTGTGATTCACATCTGTCATTTTGATTACAGACAGTTCTTTCCACAAGTGAAAGTTATCCAGAGAGAGAGAGAGAGAGAGAGAGAGAGAGAGAGAGAGAGAGAGAGAGAGAGAGAGAGAGAGAGAGAGAGAGAGAGAGAGAGAGAGAAATGTGTGTGTGTGTGTGTGTGTGTGTGTGAGAGAGATTGTATATATATTGTGTGTGTGTGTGTGTGTGTGTGTGTGTGTGTGTGTGTGTGTGTGTGTGTGTGTGTGTGTGTGTGTGTGTGTGTGTGTGTGTGTGTCATGTAAAGTCATTCTAGCTGGCACGGCGTTGGCAGCCAGTGGCGTAGTTGGGTATATCGCCTTACGCTTACTCTGCCCTCAGCTCACTGCACTCTGAAATAGCCACTGGGTACGACCATGCGGGCATGTGGCGGTGCTTAGGTATGGGGGGATACTCTTCTGTCTACTTACGTATGCACTCGTAGACAAGTGAGGGGGTAATATGTGTGTGTGTGTGTGTGTGTGTGTGTGTGTGTGTGTGTGTGTGTGTGTGTGTGTGTGTGTGTGTGTGTGTGTGTGTGTGTGTGTGTGTGTGTGTGTGTTATAGATGGCAAGCATGCATGCTTGTTTGTGATTATACTCAAGTGTGTATTTTATATGTATGTGACTGTGTCATTATACAACTAGAGGTTCGGGTCGGACTTGCGCTCCGAGGAGCACACTTTTCTGGTTTATCTTTTCCATTTCTTTTTAGAACTTAATTTCATACTGGGAGACAATTGAGGTTTGACTGGTCTGAAACTGTAACTGAGTAAATGACATGGAACTCCATATTTGGGCATGGCTGACATCATAGTGACAACATGAGCTTTGAATCAGCTCAGCTTAAAACTAGACTGAACTGTGTGAATGACACACATGGAGAGAGACATCGAGGGAGACTTCATCACTCAGACGAATCAAGACCTTACAGTAGTCAACAGTCTACCAGGACTTTAACTCAGTCGGAAGTAAAGAGACATCGTCTGACTGACACAGGAATGAAAACTCACATATGTAAACAATGTGGCAAGAGTTTCAGTCAGTTAAGTAATCTGAAGACACACCAGGTTGTCCACACGGGAGAAAAACCTTTCTGTTGTAAACAATGTGGCAAGAGTTTCAGTCTGTCATGTACCCTGAAGACACACCAGGTTGTCCACACGGGAGAAAAACCTTTCCACTGTAAACGGTGTGGCAAGAGTTTCAGTCTGTTAGGTAGTTTGAACAAACACCAGCTTATTCACACTGGAGAAAAACCTTTCTATTGTGAACAGTGTGGCCAGAGTTTCACTGAGTTAGGTAGTTTGAACAAACACCAGCGTATCCACACGGGAGAAAAAGAGTTTCAGTCAGTCAAGTCACCTGAGAAGTCACCAGCGTATCCACACGGGAGAAAAAACTTTCAATTGTAAACACTGTGGCAAGACTTTCACTGAGTCAGGTACTCTAATCAAACACCAGCGTATTCACACTGGAGAAAAACCTTTCTATTGTAAACAGTGCAATAAGCGTTTCAGTCAGTTAGGTGACCTGAACAAGCACTAGCATATTCACACTGGAGAAAAACCCTTCTGTTGTAAACGGTGCCATAAGAGTTTCAGTCTGTTAGATTACCTGAGAAGTCACCAGCGTGTCCACACTGGAGAAAAACCTTTCTATTGTAAACTATGTGACAGAAGCTTCAGTCGGTTGGGCACTCTAAAGAGACACCAGCAGCGTATCCACGCTAGAGAGAAAACCTCTTCCTAGTAGGGGTGTAAAGTACCACACCGGTGTACAGAACCTAACGGCCCTGTACCGAACCGAACGTCCAGTACTGAATGAACCG
Source organism: Gymnoscopelus braueri (assembly GCF_963280865.1). Classification (NCBI taxonomy): domain Eukaryota; kingdom Metazoa; phylum Chordata; class Actinopteri; order Myctophiformes; family Myctophidae; genus Gymnoscopelus; species Gymnoscopelus braueri. Next base: position 8,347,327 of record NC_137610.1, read on the forward strand.
ATGTTCTTTTTTAAATGCGGAACTCAAATATAGAGTTTCCACACCAACATGTTAATATAAGATATACAGTGTATGCATATGTGACTGCCTGTATGAGTGAGTACACGGTGTGTGTGTGTGTGTGTGTGTGTGTGTGTGTGTGTGTGTGTGTGTGTGTGTGTGTGTGTGTGTGTGTGTGTGTGTGTGTGTGTGTGTGTGTGTGTGTGTGTGTGTGTGTGTGTGAAATGTATTAGGGATGAGCATTTGGGCATTTTCTTGTGATGTTAAAGGTTTAATGACATTCACTTTTACACCACATTCAAAGTCTTTGTCCTGGTCCTTCAAAAGTGTACAAAAAGTTTTAAGTGAAAATTCCATTCCAGTGATCAATGGCAGGTGTTTTTCTCTCACATTTCTAAAGCCTTTTCAACTGCAATGAAAAAAGAAATCTTTGCCTGCGGGTGTCGCTGGTGAGGGATTTTGCCTGTCAATCATCGCCTCTGCTCCGCCCCCCCCCCAAAGGAAAGGATAGGGGAGGGGAGGGGCGAGGAGGAGAGTGGGCGGGATTAATCGACTGTGACCTCACTGTCGAAGGGCCAAGCTCAGATTACTTTTCAGCCTAATTATTCAGAAAACCCCAGACCACAGAAAATCCACTGAATGTTCCAAGTTCAGGTTTTTTGGGTGTAATTGAGGTCATAAAACCCCAAATAAAACATTGAAAATAAAAAAAAGTGAAAATGAATGTCATGATACCTTTAATGTTAAACGTAGCGTGATGTCATATTTAGACAAATGAACATAATGCAGTGAATACTGTACATTATCACAAGCCTTGGACACAGCTGTATCATATAGAGCAGCTTACTGTATGTCAGCGCTTGCATTTAGTGAATGAAGCCGTCTCCCCGTCTCATTACAGACAAGGCCTACGAGGTGAACGTTGTCTAATAAAGTTAAACAGTCATCTTTCTGGAAATGTTTTCCACTGCCATGTGGTTTCCTAGATCAGTGATTCTCAACCTGTGGGCCGGGGACCACTGGTGGTCCGTGAGGGTATTGCAAGTGGGCTCCCAAATACTGTACAGTAATTGCCAAAAGACTTGCCAAGATTTTAATGATAATATAACTTTAAAGGTAGGGTAAGTGATTTTCTTTGGTTAAGATAAGTGTTAAGTAGCTCTATATTCTGATAGTACTCATTGCTATAGAGTGTTTGTTCAGTAAAAGGAGTCTCCATGTCTTTCCAGCTCTTTATAAAACAGAAAATGCATTTTCGTTTCAGTTTCAGTTTCATTTCAAATTGTATCCAATCAGGATAAAGAACTCAATCAGGATATAGATTAAACAAGTGAAATTGGAAGTGATGACACTAAGAAATGAGCATGCAAAATTGGAACTGGAACACTATAAAAATGAAGCTTAAAAATGGGTACTTTCTCCTGATTGGCTGACATTTTGACACCTACCGGAAAATGTATTTTCTGTTTATTAAAGAGCTGAAGAGACAGAGAGACTCCTGTTACTGAACAAACACTCTATAGCAATAATTACTATCAGAATATAGTGCTTTAACCTTTTAACAAAATACTTTTTGTTTTAACCCAAAAATATCACTTACCCTACCTTTAATGTAAAATAATAATGTAAAAAATGTATACATCATGGTCTTTTTTTTCTATAAAACCTTTGCTGTCGGTGCCGTTTTAGAGATTTTCAAGTGGGCCCTGATCCGGAAACGATTGAGAACCACTATCCTAGATTATTACAATTATACAGATTCAGATCAATTAATACATTTTAAAAGACAAGGCGTTAAAAACAAAAAAATGTAACTTACCAGGTTTATATGTACTGTAGAATACACGGCGATCGTTTCCCCCTTAACTCTTACCCTGCCAGAGTTTTTTCAGAACAGTCTGTAGCCTCTGCCAGGGTCTTGACCGATTTTGGTACCTTTTCGCATAGCCACAAAATATTTTTCTCAAGTATGATTGATCCCCAGAAAATTTCTAATCACAGATGAGATTCAGGTGTGGTTTCACAAATGTCAACGAGGTCAATTTGACCTTGTTGTCATGTGTTGTTTGATGTTTGAAAATAGCTCAAAACCAGTGGTTTCAAACCAAAAAACATTGTGAATTGTTTGTCCGTTTCAATTTTAACATTGAAGTGGATGGAGCAGCAAATCTTTGGAAATTGTTATCTCCTTATTCGTTTGGAATATCGAAAAGGTGTCAATACTAAATAATTAGAGAATCTTTTTAGAATTTTTTTTTTTTTGAAAAAAGTTTTTTTTTTTTTTTTTTTTCCAGGACGTTTTTAAACGTCTTTGGCAGGCAACAGCTAATTTCTCAAAGACGTTTATAAACGTCTTTGGCAGTTATAGAGTTAATGTGGTGCTTGTTTTGACGTAACTATTGTAGATTTCATGTTGGCCAGCAACACGCACATTGGATAAATCCAAACAGATAAAATTAACGTTAATATGACGTCTCTCGCACGTCAGTTTACAGTTTACAGTTAACAGTTTAGGCATTTAGCAGACGCTCTTAATCCAGAGCGATTTACAGTAAGCAAGGACACAAGATATTCAGCACCTCAAAGCAGTGCCTATCTCATATTAAATGAAGCACGTAATTTAAATAATGATTTATATGAATAATGTAATTGTTTTGGTGAATTAGTCCTAAACTGATAGTGTTTTTTGTGTACACGGTTAATATTTTAGCTGTCATGTCCACCTTCATATACTCACCTCCGCTTTACAGCATTTCTCTCTCACTTCCTGGTTCTTTCCTTTCATCAATCTCCTGCTTAAAACGACCCCCCAAAGGCCTGAAAGAAGAGAGTTTCCATGGCTACGCCCACTTAACGCCATCTGTAGGCTGATGGGAGCTGTCAGGACTGCTCAGCTGCTCTAAAGCCACCCTCCATCAGGCTCACAGTGGGTGGGTTCAGGGTTGTGGGTATTGGTCAAGTTGTGTGTGTGCGTGTGTGTGTGTGTGCGTGTGCGTGTGCGTGTGCGTGTGCGTGCGTGCGTGCGTGCGTGCGTGCGTGCGTGCGTGCGTGCGTGCGTGCGTGCGTGCGTGCGTGCGTGCGTGCGTGCGAGAGGATGGAAGAAGTGAACCCTAAGGACTAGACGAGACATGGGAAAGTAAAGGGGAAAAAGAGGAATTGAGGAGAGTGAGGAAAGGAAGCAGCGAGGAGAGGAGGGGAGGAAGAGGAGGATGAGAAGAGTGTATAGCAATTGAGGGAGACCTAGAAAGATGGGATGATACAACAAGTAAGACGCGCGAACGCAGCTCGAAAATGTTGTGTATTTACGGACTTGTAATCCCTGTTATTTCACCGTGATGGGGAGAGCGTAGAGAGAAAGTCACGTGAGTGCCTCCGCCTCGTATTGAAGTTAATGGGGGGGATATGGTTCTCCTATGCACGGAGTTTCGGAGTTCCTTGTCAATTATGCACGGAATTGCCGTGTGTCAATCCGTGCTATTTCACCGTGTTTGGGGGGCGATCGGGTTGGTTTCATAGTAAGCTCCACTCTGAGATCTGTCAGCAGCCAATGAGAGCGTGAGTCACATGGGGGCGCGGCTGCACTCTGAGATGTGTCAGAGTAAGCGTCACTTCTGGCGCACTCTGGCGGCTGCACACAGGCAGTGCAGGCAGTGCGCACACTGCACACAGACAGACGGACAGACACACAAACACACACACACACAAGCCGAGCAGGGTTTCATAGTAAGCTCCACTTGGGCGGAGGCGCGGCGCGCCTCCTTCCGCGTTCGCAATTAAAGGTGTAGCGAATGGAACAGGCATGGAATTAATGGAGAGACTGAGGGAGATTAACACATTCAATCCGGGAACGCATCTCTGTCATTTTAGATTTATTTGGCAGATATACAAGTGTAGTATATTTCATAACATAACATACACATTTGTTAGCATTGTTTAACTTCACAAGTCTACTTTGGCCTGTACAGACAGGAGAGCTTATTCAGAGAGGTGGCTGATGGCCCTAGCCGGGTGGGGGGTGGAATTAGCATTCCCAATGGACCCTTCGCTAAACCCCACCCCAAAAGCGATTGTCCAATGCCAGCTTAGCAACCGTTGTTAGCCTGGCATAGGTCTGGCAAACTTTCGTCACCTGCCATAGCTGTCAATGTTATTTCGCCCGCACACACACTCATTTGCACCAACATAATAGCAAGAATAGGAATACCACGATAAAGCAATGGTGACTATGAACCACGTACCCAAACCCGTTTGAGGCTGCTTTTCCCAAGCTGAAATCTGCACTTAAACTACAAGGCTGAATGGCTGTGTTGTTGAACACATACACAGCTTCTTCAGGAAAGTTACACGATACGACTCACTCGCCCAGGTGGTGTCAATAATAGGCTACTAATCACTGTAATCGTAACAAAATTCAGAATCACAGCGCTGCCTGTTTCGGATTCCGCACGTTAAAGTATATTAATTCATTTGTTCGTCTATTTATTAACTGCTCCTGGCAGTCTTACCCTGCGGTACATAAAAACTCCTGTTAGTCATGGATCAACTTTAACCTGGTGTTTGCACTTTCTCCATTTACGGTCCGTACATCTATATGAACGTTCAGATTTCAAATATAAAGTGCTTACCCCATGGCCACGGATGTTGAAATTATGCACGGGACTCTCAAAAGTACCCTTATATTCTGTATTGTTCAATGAAAAGCATTTAAATCCGATCAGTGGCCATTTTCTCATAATGTATTCGAGTGCAATACACCTACCAACCGATAGGGTCACTCAGTTGAAAGCATGTAGAGAAAATGGCCAGTGATCAGATTAAAATGCTTTTTATTAAACAATACGGATGATACAGGTACTTCTGAGAGCCCGTATATACATGTAACATCCGTGGCCATGGGATAAGCACTTTATATTTGAAATATGAACGTTTATGTAGATGTACGGGCCATAAATGGAGAAAGTGCAAACACCAGGTTGAAGTTCATCCATGACGGCCGTGACAGTCGACCGTCGTGTATCCATGGCTATTACTCCCTCTAACATTTCCCATGTTTGTAGTTTATTGAAATAATGTCATGCACATTTGTCCAGTGCATAGCCTACTGCAGGCCTTGTTGACTAGATTTAGAAGAGATTTTGAAGCTCTTGCTCCTGAAATGATCGATTATTTTTAAGGTGAAAAGCCATCATTTAACATGAAAGTCAATGGATGAGAAGCAAAGTTTGCCAGGCGCTGCCAGGCCTGGGTGTGACTAACTTCGCACCACCAGTCACAGAGTGGAGTGGGTGGGGCTTAGCGAAGGGTCCATTGGGGAGACAGAAGGTCTGTCTCCATCCCCCCTTCCTGCCTCATACAGTTGCAAATCGAATCAGGGATTCAAAGTGTGATCTATTGTTTGTCTAGGTGGGGTCTTACTTTTCAGGGCTGACACACCCACACATGTACCTTCTTTAGATCTCACTGCTATATAGAGGGGATGATTTGTAACTATTTGTGTGTGTCACTCAGAGGCCGTGAGGCTGCTGATGGGACCTCAGGGTCCATGGAAAGCTGTTTTGTACTGTTTTGTACTATGAAATAAATTGGAAGAAAGTAACCTCACTGACTGGAGTGATGCCTCAATCCATTCTTCAACCATTCATTCATACACATCTCTGGAACAACAAACTAACTACAATATGGCGTTGATGTAATACCTGAAATCATTATTATTCCATTATTTATTATTCCATTCCATATTCCATGTTATTCTCTGTGGAAAAAAATATATATACTGGTTTCCCGAATAGACGTCAATTCTTCAGCGGTCCATGATAGATTGAAGGCCATTAAAGAAGATTTTACATCTCCCTCAAACATTTTGACCTCGCCCATGAACACATGACTCCAGACATCAAGTGAACGCTCATTCAATTCAATCACATGTACCATGTACAAAACCAAACCACTCTCATTTAGTTTGTGCTTTCTGTATGTGATTGTACTCACAATGTGTCATGACTCTTATAGAATGTGTGTATTGTGTGTACAGTATGTGCTGCTGTGAACTCTAAGGAGAGGATTTAGGTTAAAAGGAGAGAGAGAGAGAGAGAGAGAGAGAGAGAGAGAGAGAGAGAGAGAGAGAGAGAGAGAGAGAAAAGGGAGGAGGAGGAATTGGGCGATGGCTCTATCGGCATGGAGTGATGTCTGTGTGAAAGGATGAGAAAAAGACAGAGAGAAAGAGAAAGAAAGAACGAAAGAACAAAAGAACGAAAGAAAGAACGAAAGAAAGAACGAAAGAAAGAACGAAAGAAAGAACGAAAGGAAGAAAGGAAGGAAGGAAGGAAGGAAGGAAGGAAGAAAGAAAAAACCCACAAAATATATTTCCATTATATCTAACAAAAAAAACTTAGACTGTGTGGTATGGAGGTTCAGTGTGCGACATTGCTGGTTGACAGACAGCTTGCCTAACAGGGTATCAACCATGACCTTTCAGTTATGGAACGGACCTTCCGACCACCCTGCCCTGGGGCTGCAGTAAACAGCCGTGGGTCGGCCGGTGCGGGATCATGTACTTGCCAACGGCAAACCCTGGTAGTGGTATAACCGAGGTAATGAGCATGACTCGGTTCTGACTTGAAACGGAAAAAAAAGGTGCACTGTTTATAGCGTTTCCGTGGTAACAACGGGGAGCCACAAACGCCAAAACGAGGAGAGTCCAAGCGTGTCAGGAGAACCTCGTGTCTCTTAAATTTAGATTTATACATTTCAACAGCGAAATCAGACCCCAGACCTTGTAAAAGCACAATAGTCTGTTAATCTTTTTTTTTCTTTCCTTATAAAATGTTTTGGCGATGTAGGCCTACTGTACAGAGATGTATAGCTTGTTCTTTTGGAGGCTCTATTGCATAGGTTGGCTGTGTTTAAACTGGTTTATAAATATGCATTTATAGACATATTATACTACGAGTATTTAGGGTGTATATATACTGCTGTATGTAGCTGTGTGATTTCATCTCTCAGATTATGTTTATAGACTGAATTGTTCACTAGTCCTGTGTGTGTGTGTGTGTGTGTGTGTGTGTGTGTGTGTGTGTGTGTGTGTGTGTGTGTGTGTGTGTGTGTGTGTGTGTGTGTGATGCTACTTTTTTTTTACCTTTTGCTTGGACTAACTTTCTGTTAGTCCTTTGCTAATACTCTATACGAGTCCCACTCTGTTGATGCTGTGCTAAATGTCTTTCCAAGTCCCCACACTACGTGGGGACACACCAGGCAATTTCTTGCCAACACCAGAGTCAGAAACACTTCATTGCCACGTCTATGAGGAATTTGCTTTGCCAACACAAGATAATTAATGCAAGGCCACTAACAAAGTACACGTACATGCATGAATACTGTGGACATTGGCTATATCCAGGCTATATTTTCATTATAAAACAGAGTTTTACACGAGAGTTGTAGCCACTTGTCAGGTGTAAACTCCATACATTCTCCATGCCTGAAAATGCATCTCACACGACCATTTGACAACAATATCCAGGAAACAGTACTTGTATTAAAACAGACAAATACCCAGATATCTAATGTACACACATCAAAATGTCTAATTTAGCCCTTAAGAGTGTAAACGGACGCTCCCAGGGTTAAATGAACACTCAATGATTTTGCTGTGCAGCAGCAGCAGGCCACAAAGTGAGACAAGCCACAGAGTCGAAAGTCTTTTGGGATGATTCATGGTGACATGTTCCTATGGGAGTCAAATGACAACGCTGATGCAACACTTTCTGCACCATTGCTCATCAGAGTTGCCCAAAATGTTGCCCCAGTTGTTTCACGTGCCTTAACCCTTTAAGACCGGGAACGCATCTGTGTCATTTTTTTATTTGAGCTAAAAAAGCATTATTTTACACTTTGGCTATTCAAAAATAGCAGATCTACAAGCTTATAACACTTTAACTGAAATCTTTGCTTCTGTGGGTCCCTGGAACAAAATATTTTGAGATGGGGGTCCGTGGCCAAATCATATCATTTTGGGGGTCCTTGACATGAAAAAGATTGAGCACCACTGATATAGAAACATACGTTTTTCAGAAAATTGTTGGGATTTAGAAGACATTTGTAGAATCGGCTTCAGGTCTTAATGGGTTCAGATGTCTTTAGCATATTTTATCCAACTTCGTGTGTCCCTAAATCTGTACAATGGACAGATGATAATTAATTTCCCAAATTCTCTTGTCTGCTCTGGACGTGTCTATATTCTGGACTCAATTAAAAAGCTCTCTCTCTGATATAACTTGTCTGTTGCTTTAACTTAAAAGGTTGCCCGGTGTGTCACTTGCCTTAAAGACTTAAACCCTCTTGACTTCGTAAACTGGACCTGAGTTGGCTCTGTAATTGGACCGCTTTGTTTTCGCCGAAACCGAATCTCCTTACCAAAAATAGCCGATCTACTCTTGACGTGTTGTGAGCTTGTATATCTGCTATTTTTGGCTAATGTTCACCCCAGAATATGGATGCTGGGGTTCAAGTGGTTAAACTTCCACTCTGGTTATTTCTCTCTCTCTCTCTCTCTCTCTCTCTCTCTCTCTCTCTCTCTCTCTCTCTCTCTCTCTCTCTCTGTTAGAGGTCTTTTCTTTGGGTCTTTGTTAGGCGGCAGTTTCCTGCGGTGAATGCGGCAGTGCCCAGGCACATGTTCTGTGGTGGGCCTGATTACAGCCCTACTGTAGTGCTGACATTGGCCCGCGTCGACTCCCCGTCTATAAACACACACACACGCACGCATGCATGCATGCATGCACGCACACACACAAATGCACGCACACACGCACGCGCGCGCGCTCGCACACACACACACACACAATTACATGCAGCCACGCACGCACACACAGTTACATGCATGCCCACACCTCCTCACATGCACATGCGCGCGCGCACACACACACACACACACACACACACACACACACCCCCACACACACACACACACACACACACACACACACACACACACACACACACACACACACACACACACACACACACACACACACACACACACACACACACACACACACACACACACACTCAGAGATCCCGGCCCCTTAAGTTCCACAGGCCCTGCCAGCGGCTACCGCCGCATGACTTCACCCAGCAACCATCCCCTGCGTCAAACAAAATGCCTCTGTCACCAGAAAAAGGAGGAGAGGCGGGGCGGGGAAGGGAGTAGAACGAGGGGGTGGGTGGGGGGTGCTAGGGGAGGGAGGGAGTGTGGATACGCGTGGTGGCCTGTGTGGAGGCTCCTATGTTTTCCACCACAGTTTGGGAGCGTGGCGGAGGTAATTTTAGCTGCAGAGGGCCTCGCATGTATAGGCAGCATGTTGTAGCTATTTGGCTCGGAGAGGAGAGGAGAGGAGAGGAGAGAGGATTCTAGATGGAATGGCTTGGGAAGAGTCTGAATGAAGTCTATGCCCACAGTCTCTACTCATCTTTTTAGTAGCTGTGAATGGCTTGATATACTTCGTTCCTCACTACACCAACACGCAACTGTGTGTGTGTGTGTGTGTGTGTGTGTGTGTGTGTGTGTGTGTGTGTGTGTGTGTGTGTGTGTGTGTGTGTGTGTGTGTGTGTACAGTATGTGTGCAAAGAGCAAGTTTATAAGGGCACAAACAGACGATCCTAAGATGAACAAATTGAATTATGTACTATAACGATTTTTACTTTCCCACTCACCTGTCACTTTCCAAACGATCAAGTAACACATCCTGTGGGTGTGGCCGTAGCTGAGTGGTTAGAGAGGCTGTCTGGTGATCAGAAAGCCCCCCCCCCCCACCCCCAGAGTTCATCATAACCATCTGAGCAGCCGTCAGCTGGGTGAAGCTGAAAACTGAATTTCCCCCGTAGGCCTAATAAGGCAATCAGGCAGTCAGTTTCAGTTGTTGGACTAGCCTCTTAACTCGTAACTTGTTGTGAATGACCCTTGAACTTTTATGTGTCACAGGAGCGTCTGCACTACGAGAGCCTGAGTCAGCACCTGGGGAAGCTTGGAGAGGAGGCTGGGAAGATGGTCCACAGGGTCATCGACCTCACCAGACCAGAAGACCTGGACGGTACGCTATACTCTGGACATTACAGTATACTCTGTCTCTCTACTCTGGACATTACAGTATACTCTGTCTCTCTACTCTGGACATTACAGTATACTCTGTCTCTCTACTCTGGACATTACAGTATACTCTGTCTCTCTACTCTGGATATTACAGTATACTCTGTCTCTCTACTCTGGATATTTCTGTCTTTCTGAGAATTCCTCTCACTGAACTGCTCCTCTTATTGTTGTGTGATTTACACATGATGGTTCTGCCACAAACTGTAGGCAGTGCTGTGCTTTCTTCAACAGCAGAGTTCATTCGGTTTGGGACGGGAACGAAACAGGCAGGAATGATTGTTAGTGACATACAGCACTATTAGGGTATTAGCATGTTTTTCGCCAGCATGAGTCCAAGTGTGTTTATTTAATAAGCTGATTTCTCTCGGATTTTGGAATGAAAGTGAGTTCCAGATTTGGAATGAAAATGTATTTTATCCAGAGTAACTGTAAACTTTTTTTTTTAAATATATTTTTGGGACTTATCTGCCTTTATTGATAGTACACAGTGGAGATAGACAGGAAACAGGGAGAGAAAGACAGGGAGCGACACGCAGCCAAGGCCGTCGGGATCGGGATTCGAACCCGCGGCGCTCTGTCAGGCTGGATTAGAGCCTATAATGTGGTACGCGCCCCTCTAAACTTTTTAAATGTATTTGTGTTTGACTACAACGCGTTGGCACAAAGGCAGAGAAAAGGTAAAGAAAGGGGGGAACGACGGGACGGGACAGAGGGATGGAAAACATAAGTGAAGAAACGGTGAGGTTCAGGGAGGAGCAGTCACATCCTGCGTTGGTTTAAATTGATACCAGTGACCCTTAAACTCTGGGGGCCCCACAAAGAAAGATGGCGCCACTTATTTGGGATGTGGTGGGGGTGGGGGGTAGGGGCTGTGCTGCAGGTATCCGTGAGACACAAATATTTATTGTGCTCTTTGGGGGGGGAAAATGAGTGAAGAACATTCGACAACTAAACAAGACTTCCTTAAAGTCAACATTTTACACTCTTTACACGTTATCAAGCTGTTATTATTCGCGAAAGTACGAGACAAGAGGCAGCATTCTATCGCTTTTTTCTCTTCACTGCTGGTGTTTGTGTCAGGACGATTCCAGCCTGGACAAATATGTAAACGAAATCAAGACAAATACAAGTGGACCGTGTGCAAGGGTCCACCACACTTATTTTCTTACCATCTTCATAGATCCAAATTTTTCATCAGCATATTTTTTTAATCTCAAAAACATATCTCAAAATATCTCAAAATGTAGCATTTGCGGATTTCCCACATATGCAGTAGGCCTATATGTTAGGTTTTAAACGAATATGTATTACATATGTGCTACGTGTCGGAGTGCCTGCTGCACATATGTTTCCTGGAACAGTAGATACCATCACATTCTAATTCTGTGAGTATACTTGGAGCTTGTAGACACAGCCAGGGAGTATTCAATGTCTTTTTCTTTTTTACCCACAACCCACCTGTTTCCCATAAAGCAGCAGTGTTTACAAGCGGCGAGGGGTTCTAGGAGCGTTCATCACCATTTAGTTTAGAGTCACAGGCGTAAACACAGGAGCGGGACACACTAAGATACAATCTTTGGGAAACTAAGTGAGGATAGTGTGTGTTGTATGCACAGGAGAATACCAGCATCGACCCATAGTGGCTTTTGTTATACTTATGTTACATATACAGTACAACACATCAACCCCCTTCAGGGAGTTAGAAGGTTAGAGAATGGATTTGTTGCTGGTTTGAATGCCTTGGATGGGGAAAGTGCACATTCCCTGCGCCTACAGCTAAGGTGCCCTTAAGCAATTCACCTCTCCCCCCGATGACTCTTTGGAGCTGCTCAGAAAGAGGTTGTACTGTATGTGTGAATATGCTTGTCTGTGTAGCAGGGCTGGGCAATTAACCGGAAATATATCGAAATCGAAATTTAGAACCTCTAACCGACTCAATCTTGCTCATGTAGGTAAATAAAAAAAAATTGTGATTTTTTTCTTATATTATATATCAATGAATCAACATGAAAAAAATCTAATCTAAACTGACTAAATCGATTAGTCCTGTATTATAAAGTGTTGTACAATGTGCAAAAATGTGAACTATTGTTAATATAATCGATTCAATAAATGTTTTCTATAATCGTTCATTAATTGTAATTGAGGCAGATGTTTGAAATAATTGTGATATTAAAGTCATATTGCCCAGTGCTAGTGCGTAGCCTGTTTCACATAATGTACTCTGGATAATGCCTGGAGGCATTGCCTGGATAGACACATCCAGGGTGTGAACTGGTGACCTTATGATTCCCAGACGGCTTACCCATTAAGCTATACATCCTCTCCATAGCTAGAACGTTGAAAATGTCAGTCCAATACCGATGGAATAGTTACCAGTGTTTGATGTGGAACCTAATATAGATAAGGACTGGGACCCAACAACATTTTCTGACACATCGGTGCGTTTGTGGGATGACATGGCTGGTTTCTGTGAGAAGTATCTGAATGGAGGATTCCAAATGCAAAATTGTCAGACAGCATCCGAACTTGCATCTTTGTTCAGGTAGAGACCATCTCTGACAAAAGCTTCCCCCCATTCCCAGAAGACATTAATTTGGCACTAAATTCCAAAGCCAGGTGTTCAGGCTAATCAGCTCGCTGAAATGCTCTATTTCCACGGCCATATGTGGGAGTTTGGACTGCTGCTTGGGAGTGTCATTTCATGTGTTCTGTTTCAGGATAGAAGTTGATTATGTCAGGGACTTTGTCTGCAATGTAAAACACTTCAGTGTCTGGGAAAGTTCGAGATAACTTTGCAGGTGCATAAGGTGCAGTGCATGTGTGAATGAGGAAGGTGTGTGTGTGTGTGTGTGTGTGTGTGTGTGTGTGTGTGTGTGTGTGTGTGTGTGTGTGTGTGTGTGTGTGTGTGTGTGTGTGTGTGTGTGTGAGAGTGTACATTATATTAAAATATCTCTGTCTCTTGTAGGGAGTAATGCGATGGAGGCCAGGGTGTTCAGGGAAACTCGGGGAAGAAACAACACTGAGCCACACATCAAAAGACCTATGAACGCCTTCATGGTGTGGGCCAAGGACGAGAGGAGGAAGATCCTACAGACCTTCCCTGACATGCACAACTCCAACATCAGCAAGATCCTGGGTGAGAACCAACTTCCTTTTTATTAATTTAAATCTGGTAGCTTTTAAGCACTTAAGCCCTATTTATAAAATAGGGCTTAAGTGGGAGAAAGGGGGTATTTTTTTCACAGTACATTTTCACATACATGAAATTTGTCCTCTGCATTTAGCCCATCCTAATGTCAGGAGCAGTGGCCGGTATTAATACAGCACTCAGAGGGCAGTTAGGGGTTAAGTGTCTTGCTTAGGGACACTTCGACACGTAGACCGGGACCAGGTGTCGAACCAGGGACTTTCTGATTCCCGGACGGTCCCTCTACCCATTCAGTTATGGCCACCCCATGTGAGCTTGGAGCTCATTTTCTTTTTGATGGTACACGGTAGAAGTTGAAAATGTTCCCCTACATGCCCAAAATAGGGGCGCCAGTAAGCCAAATTTGACCGTAAATAAATTTTTAACAGTGACTTCTTTTAAGAAGAGCATTATACTCTAAAAGATCAGGTGAGACTCACTAAACTACAGAGAGGATTCCCTCATAAAGGAGTGAGGGCTTTTAACTTGCTTAAGTTGAATTTTGTTTTTATTTATTTAGATAACTATAAAGCTGCAATTGTGACTAGATGAGATGCTCATTGTAACAATAACCTCTAACAAGCCCGCTGACAAAATCTACTCACTTTGTATGTTTTCTCTTGGCTTTTGACCCACACGTGCGCACGCACGCACACACACACACACACACGGGCGCGTGCACGCGGTGTGACATTTACCTTAATTCACCGCATAAGTATTAACGCTGAGTGGAACAAATCCAACACACACCTCCAACAGACTAACCTTTACCATCAGCCTCCATCAAAGTCACGCATGGCTGAATATACTATACAACTATTCAGTCTTGTTCTTCAGGGCACTGAGTTCTTTTCCCTCAACTTTTCCAACAACCTGGACATGATGAGAGGGTCAGTGTGTGTGTGTGTGTGTGTGTGTGTGTGTGTGTGTGTGTGTGTGTGTGTGTGTGTGTGTGTGTGTGTGTGTGTGTGTGTGTGTGTGTGTGTGTGTGTGTGTGTGTGTGTGAGAGACTTAGCGCAGAAACACTCCTCACACACAGAGCCCCGCTGTGTTTAGCCTGACTAGTGTGATGGATGCATCTAGTTAGAGAACAGGCCATGTTGATACTAGGTTAGCCAGACACAGATAGCCATTCACTACGCGCTGAGCGTAAAGGTTGTTCGCCAAGTGTAGAAGGTTCTTAAGACCTCCAGTGTCTGTGTGACTGGGCTACCGACGAGCCCAGGGTCTGGTGAATGTAAGAAGACAGTACGATATTATGTACAAATCGTTTTTAGGGGTCCACGTTTCTAAGTCAAAGCATTTGAAAGTGCTTGGACAAAGCCGCGCTTTGTCTTTGCAGGAGCACCTGGCTTCCTTTGCGAAACATTTCAAAACAAGCAATGTTTAACAGAAAATAAAAATGAAATATGCAACTTTTTAATTGAACACTTTTTCTTCCAGGCTAACTCTTTTTGTCAGGCTAACTAAATTAAGGGCTAAAGAGATATGTCAAGTTCAAATAGTCCCGAGACTTATGTTTAGATATCTCTACCATAGCTCTTAGGTTGTCATACAAAAATATTTGGCTGAAATAATGTGTTTATGGTCAAATAGTAGAGGTCGGAGTTCACTTTCACATCAATGAGACAGAATGTTCCGGATATTTATCAGAATGTGGCGCTATCAGGAAAACCCCAGAACCTGAAGAGTGTGTCTGTCTGTCTGTCTGTCTGTCTGTCTGTCTGTCTGTCTGTCTGTCTGTGTGTGTGTGTGTGTGTGTGTGCTTGCGCGTGCGTGTGTGACTGTTTTTGTGTGACTGTGTGCCTATATGTATCTACTGTATGTGTATGCAATATGTCATGTATATGGACACACATAGAAACAGGTGCGTGTCCATCTACATGTGTTTGTGGGTGTCCATTTCCATGCAAGTGCATGTGCTTGCATGCATACAATATGTACACTGTACGCTTGTCCTTGTATGCATCTATCTAGTGTATGTGTGTCCATGCACACACACATAACACAGCTCTTTCTGACACAATAACACAGCTGGACCTTTTTTTTTAAAACTGTCTCTGTTTCCTGACCCGAAGAGTAGAGTTGTATCTTGCGATAAACGTGGATAAACAGATGGGGGCGAGGCGGTGTGCGTACCATCAGTTGTCAATGAGCATGCTCCAGATGTGCTGCGTTCCTGTGGTAATGGCCCTGTCCACTTGTTCCTGAAGTCACTCTTAAAGGGAGGGAAAATAATGAGTACACAATGTATCATTCTCTGAGAGCCAACAGCACAGCAGGATGGAGTACCTAAGGACTCTTGAGTTTAAACAGAACTCCCTCCCGTGTCTCTTCTCATGACAACCTCTTACCGGAGGAAGTGCGACCAGCAAGCTGAGATTATTATTATTATTAATTTATTTTTGATAGATTTAACAGCACACGTTTTGAAACATCAAAAGTAGTGGATAAAATGCTTTCAATCAGATATTCTTGTTCTGTGGGCTACATACATTTTTGTCAGGTTTAAAAATAATGTATGTATGTTTCTAATGCATTGCAGCAATAGTGACTACATTATGTACAATGAATAAAGGTCAAATATAATATAATATGTAAACAAAATATGAACTAAACCACAGCTCAATTCAACTAAACTGAACTCCAAACAAACCCAAAAGAAGTAAGAGTTCTCCATTCTCCTCTCCATGCTCTTGCTGCAAAGCCGTGACCAACTAGGAGAGACTAAACTAAAAACCAAACTGAACCGAGTTGAAAAATAAAATGCCCCGTCTTTTCGCCACCAGGTTCTCGTTGGAAATCCATGACCAACCAGGAGAAGCAGCCCTTCTACGAGGAGCAGGCGAAGCTCAGTAAGATCCACCTGGAGAAGTACCCCAATTACAAGTACAAGCCACGGCCCAAGAGGACGTGCATCATCGACGGCAAGAAGCTGCGCATCGGCGAGTACAAGCAGATGATGCGCTCACGGCGGCAGGAGATGAGACAGTTCTTCAGTGTGGGGTGAGTAACGGCACCGAGTGCCACGCTACAAGCTTGTAGATCTGCTATTTTCTTTTTGAAAAATCTTGAAAATTTGGGCAATCTTTAGTATGACAATCTATTTGGGCAAATATATATTTTTAACCAAAATCTTTGCTTCTGGTGGTCCTAAATGTCTTCTAAATCCTAACAGTAAAAAAAAAAAAAGACAACACGTCACAATGCGACGGGTTGTGAGCTTGTAGATCAGCTATTTTCGCGGAATGTTTTACCCAGAAGAGGAACACTAGCCTATAGGGGCTTGGGTGTTATTTTTTTTTTACTGCATGCATTTCACATGAGATGATACGGACAGCCAAGAGCAGTGCAGGATGTGTAACAGTGCATGTCAAAATGAGGCCTTCTTCCTTAAATTGAACTGTGTTAGCACTGCACAATACATGTTGTAATTGGGAATGTATTTGTTATTTGAGATACACACAGTGTAACTCAAGAGATACACTTACTCCTGCGGGACATTCCTGTGTCTTATCTATACAGTCTTAAAACTGATTTATGCTTCGGTAAATAAGTGATGCCCCGTGTCGCTCGACAAAAAGTACATGTTTTCAACTGAAAAACGTTTTGTGACTCGTCAACACTTCTCTGCAATTTCTTCTTTTGAAAATTATTATTATGTTACGTTTCAGTTAGACACTTCAGCGCAGGATTAACCATTTACCATTTATTGCAATGATATTGCATTCAGTTTGGCGGTGTGACTCTGCTCCTGTGATACTACATATTACCTGCACAAGCATGACACAGAATCTGAGATCACAAACCCCCCAGAAGCAGAGCATGAGATATAGAGTTATGCATCTACATAGAACCCTTCAAGGCATAAATTAATATACAGATTAACATACAATCCACAGCATACAAGCCACAGAAGCAAACATTTAAATATTGAGCCCTTTAAAGACACGTGTATCTTAAAGCCCTTCAAGATACACAGATATAACATTATACCATCGACAGAATCATACATTTACTTAAATGAGGAGGAAGCTGGAGGGAGTTTGAAAACAAAACACAGTAGGAACAGCTGTGAGTGACCAAGCTGAACATGAGGTGTGAACAGTGAACTGCTTATAAAGACCACCTAAGTGAACCATTAGATTGAGGGCGTATGTATAAGCTTGTTAGCAAATGAGAATGAAGGAGCTGAGTTGAACGCTAACAGTGTACACCTCCTGCCTTCCGTGCCGATACCTGAATCATCACCACCAGTTGGATTTGTCGAGCACAACATGTCAAAGTATAAATCAGCCTTACTGTCAGTCTCTCAGACACGGCCTCCTCCCACAGCTTGACAGCTGTCTATTTCATCTACATTTTGTAGCTCTCAGCTTTCTTACTCTCTGACTAGTGAAGACAGAACTGACTGCCCGCTTTACTTATTAAAATAACCGCTCTCCATCATCTTGCTAGTCATGGCACAGTTGAATTGTCAATGGAAAAAACGGTTCTTACAACTTAAAACTATTCTATACTATTCTAAAATTCACTGCCTGCACTGTGTGTTAAAAAAGTAAATAAATAAAAATAAATCTCAGAACACAGTATGTTTTCAGTGTCTCTTCACTATACAAAATAAATGAATGGCCATTACACTAATTTGTATTGGTTTAACTAAATAAAATTGGTCTCTTCAACACAGGGCTTCTTCTCTGTATTTTTTATTTTTTTAATCCCCAAAGCAGAACAGCCGTGTCAGGGGGAAAAACAGTGGCATTGTCCCTAATGGGAACCAGGCGTCGACGTGTTTAATGCCATCACAGTGGCCTGTGTTTGAGATTGACTTACCAGGGGCCACCGCTTTGAATAGGAGCGACTTTTAATAGCTTGTCATTTATTAAATTAGGACAATGCTGGGCACTCGTGGCTTCCAGGGAGAAAATTGGACACAGACATACTTATAGTGGAATATGAAACGTAAGCAGATGTTTGGGAGGGAGGGGGGGAGGGAAGGAGCTCTGTCTTTCTTTCTCTTCCTCCCAATAAGAAAAAAGAAGAAGGAGAGAGAGAGAGAGAGAGAGAGAGAGAGAGAGAGAGAGAGAGAGAGAGAGAGAGAGAGAGAGAGAGAGAGAGAGAGAGAGAGAGAGAGAATTGGGGGGAGGACGCTAGGGCAAGACAGAGAAAGAAGAGGAGACAAAAGGAGAAAGGGAGAGAGAAAGTCTGAGTGACAAAGAGAAAGAGAGAAAGAAAGAAATGCTGAGGCTGACGTCACAACCTCCACATCATATTTACAGCATTGTGGTCAGGCAAAATAATAAAAAATAAATAAATAAAATAATTCTCAGGCCTGGGCTTTCAATCACAACTCAAATCAAGTCACAGCGGTAGAAGTCAGTCGTGGTATACACAGCCAATCCCTGCCACATTCCTTATAACGAAACCAGTCATGTTTTAAAGCCTTTTTTTATTATTTGAAAATGACTCCATCGGAGCTCGCCACAGTAATTGTTTGAGGAGACAGAGCGGAGCGGCATGAGGCTCACGTAAAAACAGTTAGGTGGAGAAATAGCGACAGCAATTTCCCAGGTTTATGCACTCCATTTAAGCAGCCGGAGGGGCTTGCTTGAGTGATGTGCGTTTACCGTCATTCCATCCATATCTTAAAGAGGTGATTTAGGCTGAGACTCTGAGGACTGCTGCTGTGAGGCTGGCAGAGAGGGCTCTGTGTCGGGGCATGCCCGGCTGTAATGCAGTAGCAGAGAGACACATCGCTTGCTGCTAAACTTAACTGATAATGGAGAGGAATTAATGTGCTTTTAAGGAGGCTGTACTGTAGCATTAACAGATCTGTTTTATAGACCTCCGCTCCTACGTCTCTGTCATTTTTCGTAATCTGTTTTATGAAAAATAGGTTCTACATGATGTTTGACATGACAAGAACATTGATTACATTGTGTGGTCACTGACATTTTCCCTTGGTGCTTTGCATTTGCACAGCTGCAGTATGCATGTGTTTAGGAATTTAAGCTAATTGTAAATCTCTCTCTCTGCCTCCTTCTGTCTCACTTCCCCTCTATCTTTCACCTTTTTTTCTCTTTCACTCCCTCCCTTTTTCTCTCTCTATCCCCAATGTTTCTCTTTCCCCCTTGCATCATCCCTCTTTAAATCTTTAAACCACAATCCAACCTGCGCCCACCAGGCCCCAGCCGCCCATTTCGCTCAGCAACAACGCAGGAGGAGGAGGTGGTCTCAGTCTCGGCGTAGTCGGGGGCGGGGTCTACCCGGGGGCCATCGCCATGGCAACGGCGGCCACCACGCCGTCGCCGCGCCTGACCTCGCCCGACTGCTCCAGCGCCTCGGTCAGCCCCGAGCCGGCCGTGCCCGTCATCCAGAGCACGTACGGGATCAAGATGGAGCCCAGCACGGTGGGGATCGGAGGCGGTGGTAGTGGAGGCGGAGGCGGAGGGGGTGGAGTCGGCCTGGATCTGGCCAGACACCCCGCCAATGGGGGGGACGACGAGATGGACATGTACGAGGACTTTGAGGACGAGCCTAAGTCGGACTATAGCAGTGACCATGAGACGCGGGAGGCCGTTAGCGCCAACTGAGCTGAGCTCGGCATATAGTTTGGACAACTTAGAAGAGCGAGAAAAAAAAGTTGTTGTTGTTTTCCTCAGAGACACTTTTTATTATTGAGACTATTATTAAGTTTATTCACATAAGACTCTACGGAGCGCTTCACTTCGAGACTTTGGCGTTCGGGGCCTTTGTCATTCGCTGGCCGATCCATTGTAGGTCGGGTGGGATTGTATGGATTTACAACTGAGCATGCCCAGAGAGCGTTTTAACACTTTATCCCGATTCGCTTATAAGGGAGCGCTGACGTTCGTTTTTATGAAACCAAGGAACACAGCCTAGCCTGCGATTATTGACTGACAATGAACATAGAAGTGACTCTACACCTTGACAATCGTAACAGGAGCGAGTAAGAGTTACAGAACATAGAGAAGCAAGAAAGCGAGAGGGAGGATGAGAAAAAAAACTAAGCGAGCGATGAACACGTGTGGTTTGTGAAAGAGCATGCACAGAATTTTTTGAAAGCATCTGGATTTGGTCTTCAACAGCTATTTGGTCTTAAAAATGTTTCTTTAAAGGTGTGATTTACGTTTTTATTGTTAATGTTTCTTTTTTTTGTGGGGTTTTTCATTTTTTCCCTGCTCAATAGACTGTTTTTATTTTATTTTTCTGACGCCTGTACAAACTCTGGATTGTCGGAACTTGAAATTTGAGGAAGAAAAGTTTTAATATAAATCATAGCTCTTGTAGTCTTTGTAGGTCTTTCTTTTGTTTCGTACGAGAACTGTGCATCTACAACTTTTTCTTGTTTGTTTTCTGACAAACTGCTTACATAACATTACTGTTTAAATGATGTTTTTTTTTTTAAAGAAAAATATCCCTGCTCAGGTATGATGTGCCAGCTTGTGAATGTGTTTTCTTTTTTAAATGAAACAAAGGGAGGCCAAACTCCCTTTTATCCCATATTATTATTATTATTATTATTATTATTATTATTATTATTATTATTTTCATCATCATCATCAAATTACCCACAGGTTGTACAGTTTTGACATTATGATGTGCCATACCGCCACATTCACTCACATTCATTTGGGATGTTGTAGTCTTAATTTCCAACGCTGCAAAAAAGTCTTATACAATCACTTTCTTTTTTTCTATCCGAGATGATTTCTCCTTCTTCTTTTCGGTATCTGCTGGCTCCCCTCCCAGCCCCAAACACAGGTACAGGTGTAGCTGTTGTAGAAGTTCCCCAGCGTGTTACCACATGCTCGCTCACTGCTGCTACGAGAGGAATTGTTTGGAAAGGACATTGCATTGTGCTATTATTTTCAGCCACACAGGAAGTTGCAATGGATTCGCTGGTGGAGAGGCACTGCTGAGAAACCGTGTTACGACATTACAGTACTATAATCTGGTCTTTTGCGTATAGCCTTCGAGAAATAAGTAGCACCGATGCAAGAGAGATGAATTTTCTACAATGGCTACTAGCACAAAGCTCAGGGAGTTTATCTCTGGCACCCCCACTCCAACCATGAGGGGCAATTACCAGATCAATGTCAGGCAATTTGACCGGTCACATTATTGCTTTTAGATCCCTCTGTCTGAGTGAGTACTGTCAGAGTTACATCACCCATACTTCCTTGAGGCCAAATATTCTGAAATCTTTCAGTGTATTTAGCTTTGTACTGTAACCGAACCGCCAACATTTTGATTTGAGTGGCTGCCCCCCATATATGAACAAACCACCCCTCTCAAATCAGGCTGTTTACCCAGAGTCTACAGTTGATAGAGATGTATTCTTTTTGATCAGTTTCTGTTCAGACACTATACGAATTGACAAGTCTTAAAAGGTGTGTTTAAATTGATCAGAGTTTTGGTTCCATAGTAAAGGGGTTTAGGAGTGACCTCACGACAGGGTTATTTTTAGTTTGGGGACCCTTCACTGTACAGAAAAGTATCTTCTATTATAAACTCATTCAATACCCACTCTGCAACACTGCAAAAATGTATGTGTCTCCAAGTGTTCAATACACTAACATTAATGTCCTAAATAGGCCTGGTCTTTGGGGAGAGGTATCTCTTTTTCTACAGTGTGTGTATATTTTTAAAGTAAATTATTATTAAGAGTAGAATGAGGACGACAAAACATAACATACTCTTTGATGGAGACCACCGCAGTCAGAGCACAGTGCTATATTCTCCAGGGTCTTAAGTGAGACTTTTCCTATTTCACCAGTAGCCAGCACTTCACTACATATGGGCTCTTTTTTTTCCTTTTTTTTTTTTACTTCTGTTTCACTCAAAATGTCATTATTATTTTGCCAAGAAACACTTTATGTGTGTGTGTGTGTGTGTGTGTGTGTGTGTGTGTGTGTGTGTGTGTGTGTGTGTGTGTGTGTGTGTGTGTGTGTGTGTGTGTGTGTGTGCGTGTGTGCGTATGTGCGTGTGTGCGTGTGTGTGTGTGTGCGTGCATGCGTGTGCGTGCGTGTGCGTGTGCGTGTGTGTGTGTGTGTGTGTGTTCGTTCACCATCCTCTCTCCAATTTGAAAATGTGTTTCCATTTTGGATATCCTTGTCCCTACAACATAGATGGGTTTCAGGGCTCTCGGTTTAAACTGGTACATATGAAGAGTTCTGTTCCAAAATGGAATTATATCAATTCTCAAGGGGGAATATAAAATCATTATATTATTCCTGAATATCTCTATTCCTGAATATCTCTAAAATGTCAAAAATTCAGCATAGTGACGTGTTGCTTAGGACAATATAATGTTACAAATGCAAATATGAAAGTATTGTTTAATAAATAAAATAGGACTGACAATAATTAATAGTGCAAAGTACAAAGTGGTGGCTATCCTATTTTGGAATTAAACTCTTTGCGTTGTTTAATTTTGTACGTCTCTGTATGACCATCACAAATCAGATTTTTAAAACTTTCTTTTGGTTCTATGCTGGGGGTTGGTTAGTTTGTTTCGGCTTTAATCACAGGAGAAAGACCAGCTTACTGCTCGCCTTCTCCTTCTGCACACACTTTTCTGTTCAATGTCACACACTTCCGAAAGCACTGGATATAAACGCTGTTTACTCTTTTTTAAGTATTGACTAATGTGAAGTTGTCGTTTGGTTTACAACATGACAAAATCACGCGTTTTTGGACTCTTGAAGAAGACTCACACCAGGCTCAAATAAAATTCCCATTATTCATTTTTTTAAACACACATTTCATTAATTTAAGCAGAAATTGTATTTTGTTTCTCTAGCTATAGTGCTGCCTCAAGAAGGGGTCATATCACCTTTTGATCTCTCGAAAGGTCAAACTTCACGCTCTTTTCAGCCGTAACGGAAGCAAAACGGATTGTTTTGTCATACACATACTATTTTGTGATGAGTATTGTATTTGAGACTCAGTTGTGCGTTTTAACATTTCATGTATTTATTAGCCAGTGTTTGGCTCTAAAAGTGTCAGTGCAACTTGGTGAGAGAGACAATCAGAAAAAATAAAAAAAATAAAGACTGAGATTTTCCTTACAAAGTGGTTCTTTCATTTATGCTCTATGGTGGTGTGTTTTGTCAAAGTCTGTTTAAACTTTTTACTAATTTGTTTAACTAAGCCTAATTTAAGTATACCACAATGCCCTCATTGGCCAGTGTGTAGGCCTATGTAAACGCATACAGGGGGGGGGGGGGGGGGGGTCATTTTAGCCCACTCACACAGCCACAGTAACTGAGGATGGATCATAAAAGACCCAAAATAGGATTATTTGCAGGTTTATTCAACTCTGCTAAAAAATACAACTGTTTCCACTTCAGTCCACTGATGATGATAACACAGGGATCTTCTGTTTTCATTTGTATTTAGTGAGAGCTAGGCCCCTATTATAAAGAGAATGTGAAATAGATTAACCCTGTATAATTGTAATGAAGTAGATGATTGGGTGTGTATATTAAACATTTTTTTAACACATTGTTGGCAAGTCAGGGGACTTGGCAAGGCTAATCAGGCGCGAATCAGTGAAAGAAAATGCATTTTCAGTGACCTTTCAGGATAAGATAAGGCAAGCCTGAAGAGCTCGTTTGTCGCATCTGTAGTGTAGCATGCTATTTTTATTATCGTTTTTACATTGGACACATAAAAAAAAAGATTTTACATTGGACAACATAGTGTGGAATAGATTTTTTTAATGGTTTATACATTGGCTTCCGGTGGGGCGGCGGAAGTCTCGCGAAAGCTAGACTTCCGGTGGAGTGCATTCAAGAAAATCACATTGCATAGTGTTCTCTCACTATGAACATCAGATCTCAGCAAAAAAAAACGGGGGAAAAAAAGCTATTAAAATACGCGATTTAGAGCAAGTCCCATAGGTGCAGGTTTTTAGCTGCGGCGGACCCGGGATGGAGTTATGAATGTTTTCTTCTGTACCACTCGTCCTAGGATATCATAACATCATAAAAAAAGGTAATTCTCGAAATTCTCCTTTAACTGCAAGTTACAGTGACTGTACAGGTGTTGTATGCTGGAACACAATAAGATCTGTCACACAACAGCGTGTCTGCTGTAAAAAGGTCTATTACCTACAGCAGACAATTTAAGAACCAATTACTGAGTTGTACGACACAATACAGCAAAGTAGCATACAGTACAAAGTAATACAACATGTAGAGTCACAGGTATTGCTGTGTAATTATTGTTTTTTCATCCCTGTGAAATACTCTGTCTTTCCAGATATCTAATAGTTTCCAACAAAAGCTTTTCTGTTTCCAAAGTCAAGTTGTTCCACTTAATATTTTGGTATAGCCCATTACGGTAAATGTGGCCTATTGTTCCATTGTGTGCGTGCACTTCTATACATGCACATGCATTTCTATGCATGAATGTGCATGACTTTGTCCCTGTGCGTGTGCATGTGTGTGTGGATATGCATGCATGCATGAATGCTTGCAGGCATCTGTGCACATATACCCATACTGCAAGTGTGTGTGTGTGTGTGTGTGTGTGTGTGTGTGTGTGTGTGTGTGTGTGTGTGTGTGTGTGTGTGTGTGTGTGTGTGTGCGTGCTGTGGTGTAGCGCGCGGCGCCTGTACGAGCTGCAGCCAGCCCCAGCCTTAACACAGAGGGAGACAGAGAAGTCAGCCATATCCAGCCACATCATAAATCTGATTGTAATTCCCAAATTGACTGTAGCGTCACCCCGCCAGGGGCGCCGGGAGGATTGTCACACACTGCTTTGTGTGTGTCTTTATGTGTGTAGGGATGTGCGTCTCTGTGGATGTGTGTGTTTGTGACTTTGTATAATGTATTTGCATGTGTGCATGTGTGCGTGTGTGCGTGTGTGCGTGTGTGTGTGTGCACTAGCATGCGTTTGTAGCTCTTGGGAGGCATGTTTGAAATCATATTTGTGCTGCTGCCATCTTAATCTCGTTAAATAAGGCCTCATGATTTACACTTCCTTTTCCTCTCTCATTTTCCGTAGGATGTACGTTTAGCTGTTTGCAAATTGGCATATCGTCCATGTTTGAATCTGTATGTGTGTCTGTGTGTTTCAACACCCCAGCATGTGTGCAAGTGTCTGTGTTGGCGCCCTTTGTGTTTGAGTGTGCGTTTGTATGCATCCATGCTTGCCTGCGTGGTGTGTGTGTGTTTACTGGTCTGTTCCCCACTGCAGAAACTGATTAGCAAGCTCCACTGTGCGCTGTCAGTTGCAGTGCTAGCATAATGCTGTGGGATACAGGTTTGGTTGCTTGCAGATACAGAAATTAGCATTCATGTAGCAATACAGCAGTGCGAAGTAGTCTTCTAAGCTGGTTATGAGCTTAATGGGGTCTATGAGAGTCTTGAAGAAGATTACAACCCCATAGTGGCAGCTAGTTCTGCTGCTTGCTTGCTAAACCACTGCAGCACTTGCGTATGAATTAACTGAGACTAGGTCGATGCCCGTTGGGTACAACGCCTGTTGGGAATGCATGACCCTCCAATTATGAAACATCCGTTGTACCCATAGAACCGAGTACCTGTTGTACATTGTCAGAGTTCAGTCAGATAACTCACAAATAGATCGAGAACATTATGAATCATCATGAAATGTAAATACATCTCTTGCTCTGATACATTACTCCCTGCCCAGCACATTAGAAGACACCAGGACCCTAAGGTTTTCCTACCTTAAGGTATGTTCACACTTTGCACCTTTTAAACCAGCAGGTGTAGATGTGAAATGAATAAAGATTGAGGAACAATCAAATTGATCGCCTAAACATTTATCAATCTTTTATCTTTTTATAGACACACTGTCAGACAGACAACGGATGTCTGTGTTTCTCCTGTCTGCCTAATTTAACCCATTTGACCTGAGGCCGATTCTGAAAACGTCTCCTAAATCCCAACTGTATTATATATCAGTGGTGCTCAAACTTTTTCATGTCAAGGACCCCCAAAATGATATGTATTTGGCCGCCAACACCCATCTCAAAATATTTTGTTCCAGGGACCCCCAGAAGCAAAGATTTGAGTTACAAATGTTCGCTTTAAAAGAATATTTATTCAAAGATTTGCTGACATTATCATTTTTTTTCAAAAATAGCAGATCTACAAGCTCATAGCGCGGCACTCGGTGCCGCACTATGAGCTTGTATATCTGCTATTTTTGAATAGCCAAAGTGTAAAATAATGCTTATTTTAGCTCAAATCAAAAAGTGACACAGACGCGTTCCAGGTCTTAATGGGTTAAGACACAATTAGCACATTGGTGTCTTCTAATGTGCTCCTGTCTGCCTAATTTATTTCTACCACTCTTGACTGACAGGTAGTCAAGAGTGGTAGCCTCCCCAACATTGGGGCATATAGAGAGAGATCAAGCTTGGACAGCAGCACTGTTTCCATTTGTGTGTACAGTTGTGATTGGATAGCTGATAAAAAGCGGTCCACGTCATAAGAACCTTTCCTGAACTGTCCGATAGCCCGGTAAAATTCTCTGGAATATGTGGCCCGGTGTTGCAGTACCTGAGAGCTTGATATTGCAAATGTGCAGTGGTGTGGAGAAAATGTAGTCCTTAAAGCTGCACTACGTAACTTTCCTCTTCTACCCCGGATTTCAACCCGGGTCTCCTGCGCAAGTGCTGAAATCTTTACCACTGAGCTAATAGAGCCTGCCTGCCTGCTCAGGGGTTACATTTAATATTGACCATAGATAAAAAATTGTGTCACACTTCTGTGTACTATCTGAATAAAGGCAGAAAAGACACCGTTCTGACCAGTGACAGCCGCTATGCAGACTCCTTTTGGCAGTTTCTCATAGAGTTCAATGTAATAGGACAGTAAAAAGACAGTGGGCGGCCCCCCTGAGTTAGTGTCGAAGTGTCCTTGAGCAAGTCACTGAACCCCTAATTGTGTATGAATGTTTGTGTGAATGGGTGAATGTAATGCACAATCTATGTAAAGCGCTTTGGATAAAAGCGCTATATAAATGCGCCGCCATTTACCATTTATCTTTTTTTATTTAAAAGGCACTTGGTGTGAATATGACTGCTTTCTTCAGGAAAGTCTCAATTACACACCTTACTGACAATTGTCTCTTGTCTGATAAACATGCTGTAGAGAACAAAGAGGTAAAGGGAGAGTCAGCAGAAAGTTGTCACTATATTCTTTCTTCAAGCCAGAGAGAGATTGGTGTAACTCTGATTACATGTATTCAGAGTTCACCTTTACATTATTATGCTTACAGTAATGGCTTAATAACACACTCCGCTCTTGGTGTGTGTGTGTGTGTGTGTGTGTGTGTGTGTGTGTGTGTGTGTGTGTGGGGGGGGGGGACTTTTGTTATGAAAGACTCAACTTGAGACAGAGTCCCCTCCAGGGCAAATTTACTTTCAAATTTCAAAGGAAAGACAAACATGTTTAACTGTCTAGAACCAAAATCATGTTCTTTTAACCATCAAGAGAATTATAAATTGTTATTACAAAGAGTAGGCCCTTCAAACATGTTCGAGGGGATCTCTCTCTCTCTCCATCGGGCATCAAAGCCACAGAGTGTCTGATTATGGGGACTACGTTATTCATTAAAACACAGTGTGGTCATGGTTGCACGCTACCGGGATCTATGATGTACAATCACTTCTTGCACTTTTGATACAAGAGGTGACTGACAACAGTCTAGTGAGATAAAACACAAGATGAATGATCATAAAAGACAGAGATGAAAAGCTAGACACATTGAGGTGAAATTACTATTATAGTATTCATGTGCATTATGATAAAAGAATAACCTATCTTTAAATTAAAATTGGCTTAAGGGAGGGCCTTCACTGTGACTCAGCCAAAACCATAAAAGGAGTTCCCAATGCAGCTGTATATTGTATATTTCTTTGACCGGGGTCCCTCACGGGTCTATATAGGTCCCTTCCTTTTTTCCCGCTACACCAAACCTTAGCCCAAAAATAGCCAATCTACAGGCTCTCAATTGCTGTAGGGCTTAAGCCATAAGTGGTTAAATGGTAAAGCATGTCTAGTTGTGATTGTCAGTGGGTGACTGATACAAATTAATCCCATTTTTTTTTTAAAGTGAGCTTCCATCACTGTGATGACCACACCGCCCACTTCACACTGGGTGTGATTTTTTACAGTATGCTTGGTGAATGCTGAGCGAGTTGTGCGCCATCACAAACTGGAATTATTTTTTAAAAACAAATAAATAAATTCCTTTCAGCTCCTTTTCTGTTTTGAACATAAATTATTCTTTGTGTGAAGCTAGTTGAGTATATAAGATACCGTATAAAAGAGAAAGATAGTAATTAGAATTCCAAGGGTCAGCCTTGGGAAGACTTCAACAATAACTAAAAAGCTAAATGCAAAGCTGAATAAAAGAAAATCACACACGCACATAGATTCACACGCATACACATATACACAGAAATTCCTTGCTTCAGTTGTGCCTGTCTTTCAATGTCTTTGAAACATTGGATAAAGGTCTATACTTCCTTTTTAATGCAATTAGAAATGAAAGAAGAAACTTCTACAGCACTTTTCTGAGGAGAACAAAATGGTCAATGGACAAAAGGCCATTTTTTTCCTTTTTCAATCAAAGTCCTTGGTTCTCTGTAAGTGCATCAGCTCGCTAATTAAATA
Source organism: Gymnoscopelus braueri (assembly GCF_963280865.1). Classification (NCBI taxonomy): domain Eukaryota; kingdom Metazoa; phylum Chordata; class Actinopteri; order Myctophiformes; family Myctophidae; genus Gymnoscopelus; species Gymnoscopelus braueri. The sequence continues at coordinate 8,376,344 of NC_137610.1, forward strand.
TTATGTTTAACGAACAATGCCCCTTTGCAAAGCTTTTGGGATTGCTTGACTCAGAGAAATCAGCACAGCCTTGATAATCAGGAATAGAGCACTGGTAGCTTTGAGGAAGGTAAAGAACACCATTGTCGCCATTTCCCTCCTCTTTTGACCTGACATGATCATTGGGAAGCGTTCCTGCAATGACAGACCCTTTTTGCCTCAGAGAGGACATACTAATGCAATTATACAGAGTGCAAGAGGTCTCAATGTCACCTACCCTGCATTGTATCTGCGTCCATTTCACATAATATCTCTAATCTGTTGACTAACTATACAAGTATACTGATAGACAATGTGTGTCTTTAGGCCAATATTCCCTGCTCCATTTCTTTCCCTATACAAGCAGCTACTGTATACATCAGACAAAGGTAGATAGACCATGGTAGGTTTTTATTATGCATACATACACATAACCACACTGGTAAGTAGTACTTTCAGCTAATGCATTATAATAAGCTCGCAGTTCTTTTTAACCTAATGCAGGCACCGGTATTAAGAGCAAATTAATTAAGATACTGTACAATAATTAGCACCTGGGTGTTATTTTCTGACTGGTTAAATTGATGACAACAGTATTTCTCAGAAGCGGGCAGCTGCTAAACCCAACGGATTGAGTGCTGCTGAACTCAATGTAAAGAGCATACTGCATAGCACTTGAGGAAAGTGCTCCATTACCTGTGTACTGTAGCTCATTGGACAGGGCATGGCACTAACACCATCTGGGTTAAGGGTTCCATTCCCTGTGGAGCAGGGTAAAGCATATTAAAATGGTGGCCAAGGTTGGGGGGTTCAATTCCCAGTAGGACTCTACCCTGCACACCAACAATGTATGAACTCATACTGTGAGGCGCTATACAAGTTCCAATAAATGACATGTTTAATATACACACCCAATCATCTACTTCATTACAATTATACAGGGTTAATCTATTTCACATTCTCTCTACTTGAACAACAATAGGGACCTAGCCCTCACTAAGTACAAATAAAACAGAAAATCCCTGTGTTATCATCATCTTGAAATAATACACTAGTTGTAAGTGGACCGAAGTGGAAACAGTTGTATTTTTTTTCCAGCAGAGTTGAATAAGCCTGCAAATAACCCTCTTATGGGGCTTTTATGATCCATCCTCAGTTACTGTGGCTGTGCGACTGGGCTAAAATGTGGGAGCAATTAATGCGCTTCTGGCACGAGCAGCTATCTCAATTTGCCAAATAGGCTTATCGGCACGCGGTGCGTGGTTAAAACAAATATTTGAAAAATCACTGCGATAGCAAAACAGATTAACGAAGCCTATAGCCTGAAATAACAGACAGAGCAACACACAATAAAGAGAAAAAAAAAGAAAGGTTCAAGAATCTTATTCAATGCCTACTTCTCTGTAGTGGTTTTAACTTAATGCCGGACAATTAGAGCAAGAGAGTACGCTACGCGTTCTGTATCATTGAGCTCTTGTCTGGGCTTGTAAAGTGGCACAGATTTTTAACTACTTGTGTTTTGCCCCACATCTACACTCTGTTTCTTAACTCAGTCAATCCAAAATATTTCTCCTTCTTCTCAAAATAGTGGTTGAGTCTCGCCTTTGCATACCTGAAAGGAGAGAAAAAAAGTGGGTTGAGAATGTAGGCATTTGCTTACAACACAGTAATAATTAAGTTTAATCTAAAATAAATTCAATAGGATAATAATGCTGCCTGAATACACATATTGGAGAATTTGTTTTTTTTCATGTGTGTGAGAGAGGCCAGAGTGACCTTGTTATCGTCAAAAGCTAAACAAGAACTATGGCATGAGACTCCACTGCACAATCCTACAGAGCTGCCCCTAAGTCTGTACTTCACAGACACCAGGATACTGACCAGGATGCTGATACCAGAATACTGACATCAGGATACTGACACCAGGATACTGACACCAGGATGCTGATACCAGGATACTGATACCAGGATACTGACATCAGGACACTGATACCAGGATACTGACACCAGGATACTGACACCAGGATACTGACCAGGATGCTGATACCAGGATACTGATACCAGGATACTGACCAGGATGCTGATACCAGGATACTGATACCAGGATACTGACCAGGATACTGATACCAGGATACTGACCAGGATACTGATACCAGGATACTGATACCAGGATACTGACATCAGGACACTGATACCAGGATACTGACATCAGGATACTGACACCAGGATACTGACCAGGATGCTGATACCAGGATACTGATACCAGGATACTGACATCAGGACACTGATACCAGGACAAGGACACTGATACCAGGACAAGGACACTGATACCAGGACACTGATACCAGGACACTGATACCAGGATACTGACACCAGGATACTGACACCAGGATACTGACACCAGGATACTGACCAGGATACTGATACCAGGATACTGACATCAGGATACTGATACCAGGATACTGACATCAGGATACTGACATCAGGATACTGACCAGGATACTGATACCAGGATACTGACATCAGGATACTGATACCAGGATACTGACACCAGGATACTGACACCAGGATACTGACCAGGATACTGATACCAGGATACTGACATCAGGATACTGATACCAGGATACTGACACCAGGATACTGACACCAGGATGCTGATACCAGGATACTGACCAGGATACTGATACCAGGATACTGACATCAGGATATTGATACCAGGATACTGACCATGATACTGACAGCAGGATACTGACACCAGGATCAGGATACTGACAGCAGGACCATGATAACTGACCAGGATACTGACACCAGGATCAGGATACTGACAGCAGGACCATGATAACTGACCAGGATACTGACACCAGGACCATGATACTGACACCAGGATACTGACACATAGCATCACACATAATCATTGGGAGGCCTCATAGGCAAATAGGCAAAACGTTGAAGGACATGGGCTATCTTACGTACTCTAAATTGTATCACACATGTGTATGTCCCATTTTAGATTATATTTCGGGGGTTTGGGGGTACAAAAGGTTTCAGTTAAATGAACGTGTCCAGAATCGGGCAATTCGATTCTTTTTGGGACTACATAAGTATGCGTCAATCGCAGCATTTAATGGAGATATGGGGTGGGACTCCTGTGAAATTAGATGGAAGGCCAGCATGGTGAGTCTCTGGAACAGGTTGCTGTGTCTGCCATCCAATAGGGTGGCTAGTCAATTTTTTTTACTGGGATCTGTCTGGAGAAGGGGAATGGGCCTCTGAGATCTTTGATGTATTGAGGGAATGTGGTCTGGAAGAACATTATTTCCAAAGAACAACTGTGAATGTGGAGGAGTTTAAAAACAGAATCCGTGCAAAATGCATACAAACCTGGTTAGAAGACATTTGGCAAAAGCCAAAATTAAGAACATAGTCTTTTAAAAAAAGATTATAAATGTGAAAATTATGTTTTGTATAATTTGGCAAAAAGTCGGAGGTCACTTTGTGCGCAGATAAGATGTGGCATTCTGCCATTACATATTGAAACGGGAAGATATAGAGGCATAGCTGAGGAGGATAGAATATGTGAATATTGTGATTTGAATGAGGTGGAGAATGAAATCCATTTTATTTTGTTTTGTCTCCTGTATGATGACCTGAGAGATATACTGTTTAAAAAAGTCCACACCCCTGATCTAAACCTGATAGATTATGAGAATGGTGCCTTCATTGAATTTCTTTTTTTTCCATGTTTTTGCATTTTCAGAGTTTCTTTATAAAGCGTGGGATAGAAGGAGAAGGGTGACCTATAATGGATAATTTTTTTTTGTAAATGTGTGTGTATTCTATGTGCAGGTATATATGAGTTGCTGGTTGGGTGTACACTGGAATGTTTGTAATTTTGTTTTTTTTTGTTTTGGGATTGATGTGTCTGATAATCCCATGTGGGATGGGTCAAAGAAATTGTCCGGACACGGAAATAAAACATTCATTCATTCATTCATTCATTCATTCATTCATTCATAATCAATTATTAGGCTTGTCTGACCACTTATGGGTTTAATGCATAAGGACATTTCCACGAGGCTTCATTCACTAGTTGAGGCAAGGTGATATGAAGTCCGTCTCAAGACCCGCCCTGGTAATGATTTGTGGTGGGATTTGATCTGAGGGTGGGTACTGGGCAAGCCAATCAGAGGCGAAGTAGAAGTGACGTCTCACATTGTGTTTTTTATTTAATTTATTCCACAGTATGAACCTGTGTAAATGTTTAAAATGTGTCAATTTGAGAATAACTTGACATAATAACATATGTATTTAATGTATTTAAAATACAGAAAATACAAAATCTGAAAGTATCTTGATACAAATCACATCAATCTTTTTTGTATTCACTTTCAGTTCAATTTAATAGCCTCACCTCGTGTTCGCTACATTTCATTTGATCAGGTTGTGGGTGAGGATACAGCGCTCGCACATGCACACACACATACTCTGTAGTACGGAGTCGTGCCCCCCCCCCCCCCAAAAAAAACTAAAAAACTAAACTAAACAAAACAAAACAGATCTACAAACTGACATGCAAGTCTTTGTGACACGTTGTTAGCTTATAGATCTGCAAGGATTCCGATTATGTCATTTGCGGGCAAAGCAGGGTCTCAGTCTTAATGTCCCAATATATGTATTTTTTTTTTAATTAACTGGGCATGGACAAGACACATGGCAAACCTTTAACCGTTTTACAGCTTCATTACACACATTCACACCTGGGAGCTGCCCAGTGCAATAACAATTTAATACTGTTGGCCACTACTGCCCAGTACAACCTCAGTCTTATACTGTTGCATGGAGCAATCAACTGTCTTGCACAAGGGCATCTTGCCATTAATTGTTGAGGGAGTGCATAGAATTTATCATTCAAATGAGTTTGTCCAGGGATTGGAATCGACAACCGTGAAACTACAAGCATGTTTCGCAAGGCCACTTCCAACCAAATTTGAATAATAACCCATTATCTGTGTCAAGAGAGATGGAACAGATAGATTGTATTGAATAATTCCACAGCCTGTCCTACTAACGCAATCTCATGCTGTACCTATAGAACTCTTTAATTCAATTTACACACACACACACACACACACACACACACACACACACACACACACACACACACACACACACACACACACACACACACACACACACACACACACACACACACACACACACACACACACACACACACACACACACACACACACACGTTTAACTCTAATCCTAACTTAAACCCACATGTCTAACCTTAACCATTAACCTTAACCCTCTAAGACCCAGTGATCCCTTTTGGAAACAATTATATTTTATAAAGAAAGATGTTTAAATATTATTTTTTTCTGTTATTTTTTCACCTCTAAATCCTCATTGGGTCCTATTGTTTAGTCTTACAATGCCATTGGCCAGGATATTTGCATATAAATACCTCCCACAGAGCGGGGAATCATCACAACTTGAAAAATCTCTGTTGGAACAGCATCTCTTTTTTCTCTGGAAGATATTCCTCACAAAAACGTAAGTAATATGCCTGTAATATTTGTTTTGGTGAACATTACAATGTCTAGAACATGTACATATGTTATTATTGTGAAATATATGTCCCAAATTTAAATTAGAGCATTATTCATACTTGTTTCTTTTTGGAATCGTTGGGCCCTCTTGGTTGCAAAAAAATACAAGGACAGGCCTAATGTTCACCTGCTACCTGTTCAGCCTTATATATAGTTTTCACAATAGATTTAAACAGTTATATGTGTATTTCCCCCACTTTGCATTACTATATATATATATATATATATATATATATATATATGAGAGAGAGAGAAACAGTGAGAGAGAGTAGGCTATATGTGCATTTTTACTTTAATTTCTCATTTCCAATGATATTTGTAACCATTGTTTTAACAGTCAGAACCATACAAGCTGGTTCCTTTGTTCACAAAAACTGAATTGTTTGCTTTGAGCAGTAAGCCTCAGAAAATGTCCACCCAAACTTTCTCTCTCCCCCTAAACAATACATATTCAACCATAGTTTAACCAATATATTCCCTTGTTATTTCTCAGTATGTTTAATTTGCTTTCAATACTACAAGGACAGTGGGACCACTGTGGTACTTGTTGGGGGTTGTGGGGGTTGTTCATTATTATTCATTATTCATTCAAGGTGTGGTGGGTACTTAGGGGCAATGGAATGATGCCCACTTAGGGGCAATCATCATCACACAAGGTTTGCCAGACAGTATTGTATGACTTGTGAAATGTTGTTTCAGGCAGAACTACAAGATATACGCAGACAACTACTTCACATCTGCTCCACTGGTAGAGAGGCTCCTTGGTCGCGGCATTCACTACACTTTACTACATATATTGTACAGATTTTTATTTTGTTGTTTTAATAAAATTGATTTAAAAATATGGCTTATTGGTGTTATTATTCATAATGTATACTGTTCTGAGGCCAAATATTATTCATAATTGATCTGAGGCCAAATAATCAACCATATAAATGAATCCTTAAGTTGTTTTAGTGAAGTAATTACACATTTGCCATGTTATCCTTAAAAATGGCCTATAGGAAATTTTGCTACCTGATGGACCCAACGTTTCCATATGGAAACATTTGCATAAAAACTTACCAAAACACAAAAAATAAACAAACATTATATTTTCCTCTCCTAAGTACTCCTACAAGACCATCTGAAAGGTTAAAACATTTTTTTTGCAAGTAGAAATATATCCGGGTCTTACAGGGTTAAAGGAGTAGTTCACCCAAAACATTACTTATTTTCTATCAATTACACACCCCATGAAGCCTTGAATTCATGGATTTATTTTTGTTTTTGTGGCATTCCTAAGACAATAATTTGATGACCGTGTGTATTTCCGGTAGGAGACACAAATAATCTACTTTGTCTCTCCTACCGGATACATTAGCCGGCAGGAGACGGGAATCAAATTATTAGCTTAGGAATGCGACAAAAACAAAAAAGAATCCATGGATTCAAGGCTTCATAGGGTGTACAATTGATAGAAAATAAGTCATTTTTTGGGTGAACTCCTCCTTTAACCCTGATTCTATAAAGACAGCATGCACACACACAAGGAAGGCAAGAATGCCTCCTTACAATAGATTGGGTGGACACATCAAACAGAGTTTCTTTCAAGCATTCACTGGCTGGAGGGACAAGAGAACCAGAGAATCTTTTGAGCAGAGAGCTATTAGAGAAAAGAAAGGAAAAATAAAAGCCAGGGTCTCTCTGAAGGCCTGATGTGAAATATTCAACGCATGGAAGTGTGACATTGTGAGTGAGAATCAGAAAGTTCAGATCCAATAAGCAAATGCAGCTGGTAAGAATAGGTACAGTAGTGATTTCAATCCTGATCAAGGAAAATGCATGACTTTCCTTTCCTGAGCCAGACAACAGGACCATTCAGAGGTAGACGGCTAAAGCTGGGCTCACCCTACAGGAGTTTTAAGGTAGCTCTTTAAGGTAGTTTTAAGGAAAGCGTCTGTGGCCGAATATCTGTTGTCGAATTGGCGGTGTGCACGCTGTCAAGTCGGTCGTAAGTTGTAGGGAAGCGTCGAAAGCTGACCGAACTTGCTCGGTCGGCCTTCGACCGTCGGAGAGGAGGTATTGCAGAGCTCTCTGGTTGGCTGCTAAGGGGGATAGCGGACCCTTTCTAAAATGCAATAGAGTCGTGCTCGTAGTAAATGTATTTTGTCCGAATACAGCGCATATCCATGGTATAAATATTGCTACTGCTGCATGTGTTCTCAAAATGCAGGCACTAAAAGTGTGGGACGGTGCACACGCACACGTGTGTGGTTCATCGTATTCAAACACCTGCTGTCAGCTAACTAAGCGTATATACCGTATCTTTAACTTATCAATATCATTAGCACTTACTGCTGCTTTTCTTTAAGGTGAAAAAGGTCTGTAAAATCACTGAAGCAATCGTATTCTATAGGTTTCACTTGAATTTAGTTTTATCATTGCAAACCCGAGTGCTCATTCTCTTACTATTTCATGGGACAATGGATATACAGGGAGGATAGATTGGCTATTTTATCAATTAAAAAGGATGATTATAATGATGAAACGTTTAGCCAACTGTTTAGCCAACTGTTTTGCCAACGTTTAGCCAAAATGATGATTATAATGATCAACTGATTAGCCAACTTCGTGGATGCGCAAGACTCGTGCGGTGAGTATCATACAGTAGGCTACTTGAACAGAAATGACTAGGCTCCATTTAAAAAAAAAAAAAATCATTCTAGCTATTTATTATATTTTGATCCTTAATTAATTGAAGCAAAATTGATATGGCCATGTGTGCATTGCGCTGCCGCTTACTGTAGGCATGCAGTGTTTATTGTTTTGGATAACAATAGGTTTTACTTTACTGGAGTATTTCCAAATTGTAATACTTTTACTTTTACTCCACTACATCTCAGAGGCTAATATAGTACTTTTACTCCACTACAATTATTTGAAAACTTTAGTTAATAGTTACTTTGCAGATTATTATTACAAAACATACATTAACATTAACCACACATTAACCACTTCAGCCCTATACTTAGGCTGTTTGAAAATAGCAGATCTACAAGCTCACAACACGTTGTGAGCTTGCAGATCGGCTATTTTCAAAAGATTTTTTTGCATATCGAAAATGGGACATTCTGCATGATGAGTACTTTTACTTTTGGTACTTCAAGTATATTTTGATGCCAATACCTTTGTACTTTTACTCAAGTACATTTTTAATACCAGACTTTTACGTGTAACTGAGACTACATTGTGGTGTTGGTACTTTTACTTACAGTAAGTACAACATTTGAGTACTTCTTCCATCACTGATTGTATCATTATCTCCTCATCTTAAACATGCACACACACACCACAAGATTTTTTAATAAATGTGCATGATGACTATCATGTCTGGCTTAAAGAATGAACCACCACGTGTTTCCTCCATCTGAGCTGTCCAACACACAGAGCACTGGGGGACCCCGGGCTCTATACCTTAGGAAAAGTAAAAAAATCACTGCAACTTTATAAAGGTCCCTGTTCGCCGATTGGTCGTTATGTCACCATAGACTCTATAAAGTCTACTCTAGAACACACAGTAGCACTCAATGTGCTCTATTATAGTATACTGTATAGTACACTGAGTGCTGCTGTGTGTTCTTGCCAACACAGTTGATGAGACCATTTTGTAATTAAAGCCTCTGTGCTTTATTGACCACACATGTATTGCTGCATCAAGTCTATATAAGCTACATGAGTACGTGTAGCCCAGCCTTATTGTCTCCGCCAGGCCTAAGGCATAGCCGAGTAAATGTTTTGCACCCTGTCCGTCCCTCCGTGTGTGTGTGTGTGTGTGTGTGTGTGTGTGTGTGTACGTCTGTGAACAGCTAATCTCCATCCTGATTGGCTAAGATTGCTCCCTTATGAACAAAATGCCTCAAATCATGAACACAGCGTGCGATTTCCGTGAAATGTTGTTCAAATCAGCCTCAACAGGCCGATTCGTGTTTTCACCTGCACCGATCTGTGTAAAACTTTGTATGCGCACTCCCTAGAGGCCAAGGAGAAACCTTTGCCCTGCATTTTTCACATCTGCCTTTTATAGCGCCACCAGGATGCTGACTTATGTAAAACAATTTTTTAAATATTACTCCTTCAGATTTAATCCAAATTTCACGCAAATCGGTACACAAGATCTCTATAGTCATGTGATCAAGACAGTTTGATTTTTTATATTCCATCCTGATTGGATAAGATTGAGTTTGCAGGAGTGGCCCGTTTTGAACAAACTGCCGCAAATCATGAACGCAGCGTCTGATTGCGGTGAAACTTTGCACGCAATTTGCACTACGTTGAGGCAAACGTTGGCAAATTTCACACATTGCTGGCCCACAACAACCTACCTGACCTGGCGGAAACCTGTGCTCTGAAGAGATAAAAATATCTTGTTTCCAATACTGACAGAAAAGATCTCAAGATAGATTTTGTGCCTCGATAAATAATCGATATACTGCCGAAAACTTTTTTTTGTTTGTGATACGTTGTTTTTCCGACTCTGTATTTGTGTAATGATGATTTTGAACTGTTTGGTGCTATTTTAAGTGTTTATGAATTGAATAGGACTATCGTGATATATCGTTGGTGAAATTTCATGCAATATATCGTGATATCGCAATATATTGCAATATATCGAATATCGTGATATTATCGTTATCGAGGGCCTAATATCGCCACAGATATCGTATCGTGAGATACCCATATCGTCCCACCCCTAGCCTCGATCTCCAGGCTTTTATTGTTTAGTTTTGCTAAAAAATAAAAGCCTGGCCCAGCGCGTCGGTGTACTCGGTATGAGGAAGTGTTTCACTTCCCAACCGACCAGAGTGCAGTGGGCGTCGCTCGTAATGTTGTGTTAACGGGGCGGGGGTTGACGGACAGATCGGTGAACCAATGGGATCAGGCGCAATCTCTCGCCGGTTCTATACACCCGCCCCTCTATACACGAAATCAGGAGCGTTGGGGCAGTCTATCCCACCCCTAATGCTCACACTGTCTATGGCTGCCATTACATAAACCTCACATTTTGGCGTGGGTAAGTCAAATTCCCCTTTCTTTGTACTGTATTTAGTCTGTTATTGCCATTCCTACAATTACCACAATGCAATTCGCCCACTAGCACTGACCTGGCACGCCTACAGCATAAGAAACTATTGTGATCAATTGTCATCAAGTCAGCTGAATCTGAGAGTTGCCACAGGGCATGACTTCCATAGAAAACACAATGTTGTTTTGTATTTTGTATCAGTCATGTTGTAGAAAACTTCAGTAAATGGGATTTCTGACTATGCTTTTGCCCTTGGCCATTATGACAAACCTTTGAAAATAGAAAGTAGAAGAACACAGTAGTTTTCAAAAGCGTGAAAAATGGAAACGTAGAGATTGAAGTTCGTCCTTTAATAAGCCCTTTCATAAAACCCTCAATGCCAAATCAATTTTCACTCTCTTATACTGTAGCTTTGGCGAGGCCAAATAAAAAAGAACACACATCTTACTAGTTCCCTTTGTGCTTATCTCTCTCCACCTGTAACTTCAGGTTGTATTGTTTCAAGAACTAAGCTTCAACTTCTGCTGTTTATGCAGCTTTCTGTGTTTTCAGTTTTACCGTTGTTCGGAGCGGGCTCTTTCTGGAGATTCTCTCTACCGATCGATTTCACACCGCAGTTCCTTGGGTCCTTGGACCCACCAAATGATGTTAACTTTTACCAAAGCTAAAATACAAAACATTTTTGGAGAAATAAACTTGTTTACTGAAGCAGTGTTATGTTAGCATTGCTTTCATTTCTATACCAACATATTGTTGAACTGTTAAAGAATTGTGAAATGGAATTGGGAGTCTGCTTCCTATATTTCATGTAGGGGGGTCAGACAGTAGGGATGACACAAGAGAGAAGTCTCCGCCGATCACTGTCAGGGGTCTTAAGCACATATATTTGTATTAATAAATACAATTATTAATCAACAACAGGGGTTAAATAGGCTAAATAAAAAAATCCAGTGGAATTTGCTTCAATGTACAGAATTCAAATATTTTTCACATCAACATCGAAACATTATCCTAGTCTTCCATTAAAATCATCACATCACATCTGCCTCTTCACAATCATTAATATTTGATATTTGGGCCATGTGCAATCATGTTTGACTCATGACTATCGTCTGCTGAAAATACCAGCAGTGCTCTCCTCATACATAATCACATTCATCCTGGCTTTTATTAAACTGGACACCTAAAAGTAGCATGTGCAGTATTTATCATCAGCAGCAACGAAACCGAGACGTTTTTCTATTCAGTGAAAATACCGGGAAGTGAACTCCCTCAATTTGAAGCAGGTATTCCATTTCACAATGTGCTTTTGTGAACAACCCCCACACCTCCCCTTTTGG
>NC_137610.1:8390881-8450881 GCF_963280865.1 Gymnoscopelus braueri
AACAAAAAAAACACTCATTATTCAGCACTATTAAGCATGGACTGTTTATAGACCGGGCCATTCGGGCTAGCACCCAGGGATGTTTGACTGCAAGGGGCCCTGGGATCAGGAGGCATATCAACAATTTACTTAAAAGTAAATATAAATACAGATTTATATTTAAGGTTTAAATTTTGGTTAACGCTCAAATATGTGGGTCCCTCAGCCTTTAGTAAAAGTCCCCTCCTATGTACAGCCTGACTGACAGAGCTGACAAGTATTTTTAAGATTTTATTTGTATTTTATTTTATAAAAGATAATTGACTCCGGGGCCTATTTTGAGTATTAGTCCATCCCTGCCATTAAGAAACCACAAGGAAATAATACTTTCAGTAGCAACAGGTGAATGACAAAGACACCTCACTTTGTTGGGGTCTTCATGAGAAAAATGAAAAACAAACCTTTGGAAGTCGAAATTAATAGAGGAGTATCGTGCCTGCAGGATTGCCCAAAGACTCCAGAAGAAGTTGGATGCCTGACAGAAGAGAAGAATGAAGAAATACTTAATCTTCAATCTATATCTGTAATACTCACTGGACTGAAGAAAGATTTTCTGATCATAATACCAATATACTATTAACTCCAGTGGTATAGGACATGTACTGTACATATTATTATACAGGCAGTTTACATTATCAAAACAATTATTAAATTTATTGCATCAAAATAATTATTAGTTTTACCTTTACAGTATGTCTACAACCCCATATGAAAACATTAGACCTTTATTTTGGGATATTTTGTCCGTGATAACTTACTGTAACTGCCACTGAGTCCTCAAATGCCCCTTTAAAAGCCCCTATCCATGATCCAGCAATCAAAGAAAGTGTGAATCAAAAAAAGAACCCAACAACCATGAGATTGAGAAACATGCATCTATAATTTATCTAAATGAATGGTAAAGTTCTTGGTAAAGTTCTTGGTACAGTACCGCGCAAGACTGTTTGACTGGCAGACTGTGCGTTGAAACATTTTTGGTAGCAGTAATGTGGTTTATGCCTGTATTCTCAGTAAACTTGAAAATCCTATTTTGCAAGAGCGTGTCATTCTCTTCGAGGATCGTATGGATCACATAATCGTCATGCCATTATGCGGTGCTGGGGACATTTCCAAATACTGCAGGTTCTGTGAATTTCATTCACGTTGGTCCCAGTGGAATTTTAGCATCACAAATGCTGTTTATCTGAATGCTATTTCGGAGACCTCCTCACCCAGAAAAAGAATTTTGTGAAAAACAGATTTCCTTCCAGCATTTATACAGTACACATTATCAACTCCACTCCATCTTCTTTGCTGGTTCACTTTGTGTTGGTTTCTTTACAGCTCCCCAAGCAGTTGCATGTCGCCTCAGCGACGTGCTCAGTCAGAATGACAAAGCTCTGCATTGAATGGTTCCCTCCTTAATGGTTTTTGCTCACTTAAGGCCATAGACATCCACGCCTCCATAAATTTCTGTTGTTTCCCCACCCCGACAGTAAATCTTCATGATAGGACCACTAATAGCAAGACCCTAATAGGATCCAGGCAAGCCTCTGTTCTGTGGCCCAGTGATATAATCACATTTTTATTTGATAATCAAATAAAGGGGTCCGGAATGAAATACTGGCAGAGGAGAATGTGGTTTTCCCCCTTGGACTTTTTCCCCCCTCCCTCCCTTTCTTGGCAAATTTTCATCAGTAATCTCTGTCTTTGGGAGGAAGAGAGAGAGAGATTGAGCGCATTTCCATTATGATTAATAACCCCTCTACATTAAGCGGCTATTAGCCTAACACTAAGCAGAGCCCGTCGGTGACAGCGAAGCCATTGAGAAAAACTGAGATGAGAGTTGCGTATACTGTGGGTGACATCACAGAGGCTTTTTCCAATTCGTTTTACAGGCTTTAGCCTCCGTATCGAGAGAGCGCTGGAGGATCCCTGCGGAGGAAAAGACGGAGTCGTAAAGACCCCACTGTGCCTTGGCACGCGCTCCCTGGGATTAAGACTTGAGAGGGGGAGCAGTCAGTCATCAGAACTTTGGCCGGTGGCCAGTCTTTGTCAGTGCCACACGCAGAAGACGACACAGACACAGTGGATGCTGTTGGTTACAGCGCCCAGGGTGCTTTCCCCGGTTATCTTGAAGCAATGAAAACAATACAAACAGCCAAAAGGCGTGATAATGAGTTAGGAATTCTTAAAATTTAGCTCATTTGCATCACTTGGGACACTTTACAATACACTTTAGACATTTATCTAAAACTCCTATCAAGGGTTATTTACAAGGACTAAGCTAGGCTCGGGGGCTCAGTTATGCATTAAAAGTCACTAACAGGACACATGGCAGTCAATTGGCACGTTTGCTGCTTAGTGGATTCAACCTGTGAATGTTTGCTTTGATGATGACTGCTGAACAAGTGAATGGTGAGGATTTTAGCTGGAAGCAGGGAAGCCATGTGTGACTTCTCCGCTCTGTTTGTCGTACTAATAATTCATTTCAATGGACAATGACGAGGACAGATAATAGAGCATTCACAAGTAGCAAGTGGGTTGGAATGAGTACAACAGTGGAACAGCCAGAAACAATACATTTTTTGGGAGGGGAATACTTCAGCCTTCAGCCTAACATTTTCTTGATGAATAGTCCCTAGAATCAGACAGGGAGATGGCAATAATTCTCTCATGATTGTCTCCATAAACAAGCATGTTGTCCTTCATTTCAACACCAGTCTTTTATATAAATGAGTCGGGTTGGGAACTTGGCTTACCCACGGGTGTCAGTGAGCGATTTCTCCCACTTTCCCCAGGAGTCAGGGGTCCTCCTCAGTTTGTCAAAGACAATCTGATTTCAATCAACATCATGTTATCGCTGCTCCTACTCCATTCCAGACTACCCCCTCCTCCTCCTACTTCCCCTTCTTTCCATTTCTTTGGCTAAGGCGTCAGTTATTTCAAAAAAGTAATATGCTTTCTCATCATTTCTGGCGTATTTCAAGAGACATTCACACCAGCCCAAAATTGCGAAGACAATTCCACATATTGTGTCAAGTTATGAGAGCCCTTTCAGACGATAGACCAGCACCGCTTGAGCCGCCAAAGAATGAAAATTGTGGTCGTAAGAAAAATAATTTTGGCTGCTGTGTTTCATTTTTCCAAGCGGCGGTTTTTAATCAACTCAGACGGGGTCCATCAAACTCCGTACAGCCGTAGGTCAGCTGTAGATAGGGCGGGGTTTGTTGGGGTTAGGTGCAGGGGAACTTTGAGGTGCTGGAAAAGAAAATTGCTAAAATGTGATGCTTAAAGTGTTGCCACCCTGCCATTGCTTCTGCACAAACAATCATTTAAGAGGTTGGTGTACATATGGATATGGTTGAAATGCATACACTGCTGTTATCCTATTATCTTTAAACCATTTAAACCACTCCTAAAAAAAGAAATTACTTCAGGGACATTTGCCACACCAGACAAGAACCCTAAGACTAAGTGTTCTATAGCACCACAATAATAATCAGTATTGTGATTATTAATAATAATAATAATAATATTATTCGTCCAGCCATTCGTCCTATTCTTGCACTATTATGCTTTAGCTGCACCTACCTAATCTGCTGTATATAGAATATACTGTGACGTTGTTTACACAAAGTTAGGTGGCAGCAACTGGGGGAAAAAATGCTGTTGGTGTATACAATATACCAAGAGCATAATGATGCTCTATTTTATTCTCTTTTTTTGCACTCTTTCTTTTCTTTAAATCTTTTTACGATTTCTATCATTATTCTGTTGTTGTTATTATCTATGCTGCTGCATTGTCTGAAGGAAGCCAAACCAAAATAAGTTTTACTCTTATGTACCTGTAGACAAGATGTAACAATAAAGTACAACCTCGAACCTTGAACCTTGAAGTGTTTGGGGTAGACACTCAGAAATAAAAATAGTGATTAAGAGTGTTTAGAGAAGTTGTCAAAACACATTTATGGTTACTGTGAAAAATACACACAGTATGACTTTAAGTGCTTAATTGACAAACAAATCACTTTTTTTCTGAATCAGAGAGGTAGGACAGATATGAAGATAGAGACCGGGTCTTGTTTGATGAATCCCTGGTAATAAATATCTGCACTTAAATTGGTTTACAATGAAATACAAAGAGAGAGAGAGAGAGAGAGAGAGAGAGAGAGAGAGAGAGAGAGAGAGAGAGAGAGAGAGAGAGAGAGAGAGAGAGAGAGAGAGAGAGAGACAAGAGAGAAGAGAGAGAGAGAGAGAGAGAGAGAGCGCAAGAGAGGACAGACAGACAGACTGACAGACAGACCGAGGGAGAGAGAGACGGAGATGGAGATGGAGAGGGGGGTGGGTGAAAGAAAGAAAGAAAGAAAGATGATATAGAAATTATAAGAAAACAAAATATAACTACCTGACACATTGGAGAAAAAAAAAGAACAATAACTAGGGAAAATTGGAATGCTATTTGGCCCTAAACAGAGAATACAACAAGTGATTGATCTAAAACTAAAGAAAACCTTGACTATGCACCTCACATTCGAGAAAGGCAGTGTTTAATAAGTATTGTACCTACTATATTTGATTTCAAAGTTGCAATGTTACACAGCTCTACAGTTTTACATGTATTTATTCTAGTAGGGCTACAGTTTTACATTTATTTATTCTAGTAGGGCTATATCTTTAATTGTACATTTTTAGTTCACTCTTGCTAAAGGAAGAGCAGTTCCTTACCAGTGAGAATTTACAGACTTGAATGTAGAGCCTTGTAACTTCTGTCTGTGTAACAGTGACCTCTCGTCCTGTACTGTGTTTATAGCTCTCCAGGTAGGCTGTCAGCCAGTCTCTCTGCAGTTCACAGCTAGGGTAGAGGGTGTAGTCAACATCATTTACACCTTTCTCACACACACACACACACACACACACACACACACACACACACACACACACACACACACACACACACACACACACACACACACACACACACACACACACACACACACACACACACACACACACACACACACACTTATAAGTCCAACAATGTAGAACATTCTTTATAATAATGTATCTAAAGGTTAGCCAATCACGATTCCAGAGTTTATCTTATAGTGATGACACATACAGTAAGGTACAGGTCATAACACTACAAACAACTTTATATCAAAGATATGAAGGACATTTACACAATTTAGCTGAGGCTGTTATTCAAAGTGACTTCAAGCAATTGAGGAGACCCTACCACAAAATTCATTGAAATGATTCCCAATATCAAAGGCCTGGTAGTTGTAGTCTGCATACTCATAGTCAATAAATTTCACCATTCCTAAAAGAGAAAAAGAAATGTAGAAGTGGTAAATAGCTGTGCCTCTATCCAAAGCGCTTTACTATGTGTATTACATACAACCATTAACGGCGGAGGCAACCATGCAAGGCAACAACCTGCTTCACGAGAGCAGTTAGGGGTTAGTGTCTTGCTCAGGGGCAATTCAACATTAATCCAGGGGGATCGAACCGGGAACCATCCGATTCCCAAGTGGACGCTCTACCTCTTGAGCTACTGCTGCCCCAGGAGTGGTTACCAGGACAACAGAAGGAACACACATCCACGGCACAGGCATATAATTGATGTTTCGCTCCCTTTGTCATTGTTGAAAGTACAGAATCGGTGTGAGTCAAAAGGACATTACGTTTGTATTGAGAGGAATGTTGTCCTTGTAAAAAATAATCTTTCACAATGTGCCAAGGCTCCCAAATTGCCTTTTGTAGAGAATAAGTTGGCCAGCCTATAATAAAGATTTAAAAAAATATTTTTTCTTTTAGTGGTTCTTCTTTTCTTCTCAACAATAGATAAGAAAATAACATCTAGGACCTAGGTATTCTTTATAAGAAATATTATAATAAAAATGTGCCCATTTGTGGGATGCTTCTTATTTCTTTCTTTGATCAACATTATTTATAGTCATTCATTGAAAAGGAGCAGGTTCGGCTATCTTGCCCGTTTCATTTGTTTGAGCTACAGTGTACGTCCGACACGGCAGTCTCACAGCAGAGACTTTGATGAATGATAACGACAATTCATGCAAATGATAATAATTCCAAAACCGCTTCTTTCTGTGGCCGACATGTCCACCCAGAGACACCAGTGATTTGAAGATGAGCCAGCCAATGAAAATGGATACTCACAGTTAAAGGACAACTTTTTTTTTTTTACAACAAGGGTTATTTTATTAGTTTGTAATGATAATAATTAAATGATGAGTGTTTAAAAAAATCGTGTTGCTTTCTATCGGTTTTTAATGATTTAGTGATTTTTAATTGGGGGGCGGGGGCAGATATGGCCGGTTGTTTTCACTAAGGGTCCAACCGAGGCAGAGGCACCATGGAGGTGTCTACTCACTATACTGTAACCCCTGCGTCCAAATTGGTGTGTGAGTACTTTACCCCTGTGCAAACAGGATGCCCCCTCTCCACACACACACACACACACACACACACACACACACACACACACACACACACACACACACACACACACACACACACACACACACACACACACACACACACACACACACACACACACACACACACACACACACACACACACAGCTCGCTCTCACCTTCAGTGTGGTTGTAAATAATGTTTTTGGTCAGAAGGTCATTGTGGCAAAGCACTGTTGGAGAGTCAATCTGAGATAGGTGTGTCTTCAGCGACTCCATCTCACTGGACAGCATCTCAAAGCTGGGGACATCTCGCAGGGGCCCGGGACTGTGAGGACGTAACAAAACATCAACCATGATGTCAGCCTTTGGTCTGCATTTGGATTCTTATTTGAGTTAATCAGTCACTAATGCAACAGGGTTTCATACACGCAGATACTGTATTTTGTGGGAGTAGCCAAGATATACTCTACTACAGTATGCTACTAGCATTTCTAAAATTACCACCCCTCATCTTGCATGATTTGCTTCTATTCTATTGAATTCTGATAAATGTGAAATATTTTCATGTAGGAAAAGGTTTAGGCAGAGAGAGGAGTGAATTGATTGTGATGTCTCTGTCTGTCCGTCTGTCTATCCATTTTTCTTTTTCTTTCTCTCTTTCTTTCTGTAATCTATTCTATTATGTCATGGTCTACTCTATTCTAAATTATATGTTCAGTTGTATTCCATGAAATTCTGTTCCGTTCCATTCCGTTTCGTTCCATTCTGTTGGGGCATAATCTATACTCTCCTGTCATGTTGTATTCTATTGTGTTCTATTCTGTTATGTTTTGCTCTATTTATTTTATTCTACCGAATGTTGTGTTATATTATATTTCTCTCGATTATATTATATTTTGTTATGTTACTGTATTTGTTCTTATATTCTATTTAGCTCTTTTCTATTCTGTAATATTCTGTTTTATTCTGTCCTGTCCCATCTTGTGATGTGCTTCTTCCGTCTATTTTATTCTAGACGGAAGAAGTTTTTGTCGCCAATATGTTGAGATGAACTCATGCCATGAACTCTGCACTGTACTTTTCAGTAAATAAGCTGCTTGCAAAGTGAAGTAGTTGTAGCAAGCCTGGCTGAAGAGTTTACATGCCTTGTTTTCACTCTGTTGATAACTCAATCTGTCACAAAAGGTCCTAATGTCACGGACATGAGCAGTGAAATGCACCTGGGAGAAACGCTGCACAAGCATTCCCGGCCCCCAAATTAATTTTCATGTTTCCTTTTCAAAAGCAACGGCGAGGCGAGAGGGTAATTTAAACACTGTTCTACCTATTTACCCAATGGAGAACAAACAGACACGGTGGTATTATACACACTTGTCGACATAATTTAGTGAGGTCTGTCAGGAGCGCACAATAAAAGCAGAGACACAGAACCTTGTTTACAGTGATGATACAGGGGCTCTTGTGTCTCATTCTTCCTATTTCCTCCTCTGCCACAGACACATTCCCAAATACCAATATTTTCTTCTATTATCCTCTGTAAACCTTTTGATGAGTATATACAGTGGTTGAACGGGTGTGTGGCTAGATGGACAGTAAATGTGCGCTTGCAGACATTATTTATTTTTGTGTTATTTCTAGAAATGTGTAAATGTACACCAGAATTAAAATTTGTTCCGTAAAAATTAAATTTGTTACAGTATTAATTGTAAAAGTATTGAAATGTTAAAGTGCATTGCCGAATATTGTGGGAATCATAATTGAATTTGCATCTAGGAATCTCTCTTTTTTTCCTACCTCGAAAAACTAAATATATTTTCCTCTCCCCTCCTATACTGTGCATATAATCTCGCTATCTCCCTCTCTTTGCGCTCTCCTTTTCAGATCGAAGGCGCTGGAGTTCATTTCCTCATGTCTTCCTAGTCACATCTCGCTCTTCTTAACCAATGTGATTTGTGGAATTTCCTCCTCTTTGGTGGTTCATTATAAATGCACCTTATTTACATATGTTTTCAAGCACCAGCACCCCTCTCACACACACACACACACACACACACACACACACACACACTTACACACACACAGTTGTGTGTGATTTGTCAGAGTGCAAATGGGAGACACCATGGGGGGTCGGAGAGGAGGAGGTCGTGCGCCCTTCGCTTTTTCTCCTCTTTTTTTTCGAACACCTCTTACGCTCTCACAGCTGCTGGAGCTTTTCTCCCTCATCTCTCTCTCTCTCTCTGCTCAGCGGGTGACTCGAGGACCTCCTCTGCAGGTGCAGCCTCTTCCTGCCCCCACCCCCCCCCCTCTCCGCTTCTCTTGCTCCTTCCTTTCTATCTTTCTTTCTATTTCCTCTGAAGATCGCATTCACTCAAGCCACTCACACATTCCCAAGTACAAAAGTGTCTCTGATGGCTGTTTAAAAGATTATTGGCTTATTCACCAATCCACACAGGAATATTGATACATGAGTGTGCACGCGCGCGCATGCACGCACGCACGCACGCACGCACGCACGCACACACACACACACACACACACACACACACACACACACACACACACACACACACACACACACACACACACACACACACACACACACACACACACACCCCCACACACACACACACACACACACACACACACACACACACACACACACACACACACACACACACACACACACACAAATCCTTTGTGTTAATTACAGAGTTAACCACCCTATTGTATTTATGTGAAGTTGTTGGTAGTGAAAGTAAAAGATCTGCAATATCGCAGCGTTTAGATTTAAATTTAGATTTCAGAAAATGTTCACATACAGTATACTGACATGCTCAAAATAGAGATGCCAGGTTTAAAGTGGTTAAATTAACAGGATTTCAGGATTTCACAGTGTACCCCCACAATAAATGGGAGAATGGACAGCTGCCTTTTAATGGTGAAGCTTGTGGTCTTATCTTATCTTGTGCTAAACTATACCGACCTTAATTTGCCAATGTGTAGTATTTATTCTGCACACTGGTGTATGTTACATTCACTTCTGCTGTCAGCATGTGTTGGGAGATGGGTACCGAGGCTAGGAGATCAGTAGACTGTTTGCTCACTCAGTCATACAAATGTCTCAGCATAGCACCATCTATTGGACTATTAAAAGTGGTGCAGGTCTCCTTGATGCACAGAATGTGTTGAGTCGGAAGACTGACCTGTACTGTAGGTAATGACAAATGTTAAGTACACATTGTCATCCGCCTGCGATGGTCACCAAAAGGTGATGTGATTGTACAATGATTTATAATGGCCATTACACAGTGGTTCATCTAGTTGCTGAGAACCGGGATGACTGTGCTGGTTTTTGCCCTCTCTGTCTAATTAGAGGACTAATTAAACCTGGGACCCCGGGTGAACACTATTAGCAACTTAAGTCCTAGATACTTGGTCATACAACTTATAACAAAATAGCCGATCAACGCAAAATATATACTTTCTTTTAGATCTTTAAACCTATAATGACATGCACAAAATAGGGATGCCAAGTTGAAGTTGGTTTAACTACTTGATGGAATAGAAAACCTGCAGTTTTCTGGGTCGATACGATAAGAGTTGACAACTAATTTACCAGCTGGTTGAATGTTGAACTATTCTAGTACAACATAGGTTGATAGCAATTCTCAAATTGGGCCGTGCTTTGTCAAGGTATATACTGTTCTATATTAAGGAGCTTCATTTGCTAAATCCATAGGCTACATTATATTCCATACTGTAAATGTAGCCATTTATATGGAATCCTTGAAAGTAATCTATCAATATAGATATATATCTTATTTATAATATAAGATATTGTCTATTCTATCTTCAGCAATGTTATTTGTTAGTGAAAGTAAAATGTTATCAAACACAGAAAAAAAATAAAGCACATGAAAATGGATGTCTCATTTTGTCATTTGTGCAACAATACATGAGCATAGGAATCACGTGTACGCATGGAGAAAATGTGTGCTGTCTGTGTCTTGTCAACGAGATCAGACACAGCCTCTTTTCTTAGATCCCTCAGAAGCTTTTGTCTCTGGGAATGCTGTAAGCTAAAACGACATCTTATCTAATAAAAAGAAAAACCTGTCCCCCTCTCTTTATTATGGATGACCCACTCAAGCGCTAATTGCCTTGCCCTCTCGCTTAAAAAAAAAAAAACTCAAATGGACAAGGCACAGTCGCACAAAAGCGGACCCAATGCTCTCTTTCTGCATGGACTTCCGACCCCTTGGGCTGGCGAACGTAAACAAGGCTGAACGTTTGACTGATAAGGGAGAGCTCTGCAGGAAGCTTAGCGGCTCTGCTTCTTTCTCTTTGTAGTGTCTGTGAGACCCTCTGAACCTTTCACCTCGTGAACTCCCTCTGTCTGAGATAACAATGTCATTGCCACAGACCCCACCACTTCAGATGGCCAATCGGAGAGCGTGGTGTGGCAGTGGTGACTGGACTGTGTCAGAGAGCAACACCGCAATGTGAATGCAAGACTGGACCCAAAAATGTGCATCTTGAAGAAAAATAGATGTTTGGGAAGGAAAGCTGTATTATGCCTTGATCCTTTTCACATATTAAGTGATAGACAGGTGGGTGATCTCAACCTCAAAAGGCTTAGTTATTCATACAAAAGGTTACAGGAGTGTGCTTGTGATGAAGGTTAATGGATGGCTGTATAGGAGAAGTGGAGACAAATGTTAATATGTTATAAACAAAAACAAATAAACTCTGAACATTAAGTGATGGTCTAAGTTTAAAGAGATGGCCTTGAGCCTGGAAGGTTGGCGGTTTGAATCCTCCAAGCAGCTGGGAATTTAGGCAAGACATGTGAACACACTCCATTGAGCAAGTCAGATGAACATTATCTGTGCAGGATGCTCTGTCCGGTAGCCAACAGTAGAAGACTGGTTAGTACTGGGCAGCTCTAAGGAGTGATTTAATTGTGTCAGGAAAAGGTCAACTCCCATGGGAGAACGCTTAAGCAATACATTCAAGCCATTAGACAGGATTATACTTTTCTGCTCACCTTTGCTCCACTGTTCCATTGCTGACATTGTTCTGGACCAGCATAAGAAACTGGGACATTTTGGTCCAGAGCAAAGGTTCAGCTGTCGAACCTTTTTGAGGCCGGATGGAGTGTATTCTGCCCAGCTCCGTGGCAATCAATCTACAGGAAAGAACATTTTCCCAGATGAGAACGTACCATGCTTCTGTTGCAAAACAAACACTATCAGACAAGAAACATGACTCCCTTTCCATTTAGCACTCTTATCTTGTTAACCCATTCAAATGGACACCATTTCAGCCATGACCTTTTGACTGCTTGAGAGTCGTTCCTCGAGAAGTCTCAGGGGCGACATTAAGCTTGTTGGGGTTTCCCTGCTGGAGTACGACACAGAGCGGCTTGATCAATGTGTATCATGGCCCTGGTGTTTGGCCCCGGCTGTCTGCGTTGCATCCTAGTGTGTCCAGTGAGTAGAATAGTGATGCTGTGGCGTTATCAGGGGAGGAGTGATAGATGGAACAGGAGGAGCCGTGACCAAACAACATTGCTCAATATGAAACACAGCTCGGGTCAGAACTGGAGTCAGCAGTGATGCTGTTGAAATGCCTAAGTAACAGTCTGCTATATGGACGTAGACATATGAATTGAAGATATCCACACTCTCACGTATGCACATGTGCACACACACGCAAATTCTAAAAACATTCTTAATCATTACATATGTATACATTCAGTACATCATTTCCTACTAATAATAATACTACTAATGATAACAACTATTACTACAACTATCAATATTATTATCATTATTATTATCATAATAATTTTCTTCATTTTAGTGCAAGACACTGGGGGGGGGTATGTGCAAGATTACGTGGAGAATAAATCATCTTGATGTTTCTTCATGAAAAGACACACTGATATTACGCCCAATAAAAGAGGCTCTTAATATTTAACCCCTTTATAAAACATCAAAGCCTGTGACAAAGACCTGTAGATGGAGGGCTGTCGGAGCAGTTCGTCATCCAGCACAGCTCCCCTCACAAACTCGTAGCAGATGCCATTCTGGAAGCTGCAGTAGATCTGGGGGCCACAGCCATGAGCATGGAACACCTGAAACATCTCCACCTCCTTGTTCCGGTCCACAAAGAGCTCCGTCATCTTCCCGTACACGCGGACCAACACACAGCCGGGGTCCTGCAGGGAGCCCACATAACAGCCCATCAGCTGGTTTGTGATGCCCTCTGTGAACACCTGGAAGATAACAGGCAGTGAAAGGTTAATGAGAGAAATTAACTGGTGGTTCAGACAGTTAGTGCACAGACTAATGCCCTTTGTGAGCTGCGTATACTCGTCACCCGAGTCAGGCAGAAGTGGCATCAGGATCGAAAGACTCCAGGGGAATCCCTTTTTTATTGTGCGGTTGATCTACAGTTGAGGATTTTTAGGCCAAAATGTAAAGCGTTACAGCCTCACTACAGAGCGCCACAGTGAGGCCGATTTGACAACATTGCAGTTGAGACACTCCTTGACTTACTGTGTGCACGAAACGTTTCATACTGAGCAGTCCAGCACACGCACACACACACACACACACGCACACACACACACACACACACACGCACCCCCACACACACACACACACACACACACACACACACACACACACACACACACACACACACACACACACACACACACACACACACACACAGAGTTACATCTATTGTGTGAGTAGCCTCGATCTCCAGGCTTTTATTGTTTAGTTTTGCTAAAAAATAAAAGCCTGGAGGAGCGCGTCGGTGTACCCGGTATAGGAAGTGTTTCATTTCCCCAACCAACCAGAGTGCAGTGGGCGTCGCTCGTAATGTTGTGTTAACGGGGCCGGGGTTGACGGACAGATCGGTGAACCAATGGGATCAGGCGCAATCTCTCCGCGCCTCTATACACCCGCCCCTCTATACACGAAAACAGGAGCGCTAGTGCAGCCTATTGTGTGAGTGATGAGGCCTTCACCTTTACTGCCAGAACGTACACGGACCCTTTACACACTTGCACATAGATGCCCTTCAGCTTTGCTCCACTGATAACAAAAGATAGCACTTCAAAAACAGAGACTGGTAAAGAGTTGACAAAGTATAGTTTTGCCAAAATATAAATGGTATAGGCCTAGCCTAACCCTAACGCAAGGGGAAAAAGGCAAAAGGTACTCACAGGTAGATTAGCAAAACAACTAACAGGAACACTTAACAGAACAGGGCTACCGAAACAGACAATCGTACAAACATTAAGTGAAAAAGACAGGTATAAACACACTTGGAAACTAACTAGAACAATCAACACAGGGGATAAGCTGGGGCAAACAGGACACAGGTGACACAAATTGACAATAATCACAGGCAGGAGAGACTAGACAGGGAACAACTACAAGGGAAGGCAGGAAACATAAGACCACAACTTCAAAATAAAATACAAAAACACATTTCAAAATAATATACAGAAACACAAGATCCTGACACCTATTTCACAATAATACTTTGAAATGTTCAATCCTCAAAAACAAAACATAAATCCTTTGGCAGTGTATTATAATTTTACAATTATGTACAATATAATACAACAAAGTAAATATACAAAAAGAAGATTTTCACATACCACCTATGTGAAAATGTTTAGCACAAGCCCGATTGTTATAGCACAAGCCCGATTTTTGCCCACTCTGCACTGCATTTGGGTCCTGCTTAAATTCCATACATGTTATTACATTTAATACAGCTCTCCCCAGGTAATCAGGTTATGAATGATTGACACTATAGGCCTTTCTTTTACCTGTCTGCCTGCTGCAAGCAAGCAAGCACACGCAAGCACACACACACACACACACACACACACACACACACACACACACACACACACACACACACACACACACACACACACACACACACACACACACACACACACACACACACACACACACACACACACACACACACACACACACACACACACACACACTAGCACCTACAGTACATTTAAACACATACCACACACACCTGACAATTTGCATACAGTATTAAGACTGCACACACATACATACGTCAATAGATACTTATACACCTTATATTAAAATATAGAATTTGACTCTGCCTGTAGGAATATTTTTTTCATGGAGTACTTTATTAACAGTTTGCAAATAGTACAGTGGTACGATTTTACAATGAATGTCCTCTTGGGCTTTTGATGACACACATGACTCACTGACTTGTTTCAGCATCTTGTTTGAACATTTCAGCACCATATCAACAAAGTAATTCAGTAATGCCATTGCACCGACATTATGCAAGAAGACATTTATTGATGATCTCACAAAGGATAAGTGCTACAAGCACTAGCAGTGGCCCCTTGTCGTGTGCTGGGGTGACCCCAGCACGCAACAAGGGGCCACTGTTTGCTCACAAGTTCCCTTCAGACATTTGTCTTCATTCAGCGGTTGTTCAGAATTCTCTCATTCACTCACCAACTGTCCCCAAGGCTTTGTCTATGTGTGGTGAACAGTTGTTCATATCGAGCTAGAGTGAACAAACATGGCCCCCTGACATCTGATGAAGTATTCATACCACTGTACCACTTGGACAGATGCCATGGCTTTCAACATACTGTACCTTTAGATCTGCTGTCTTTTGTCATCCAGATTTGCATGGCCAAGCATTAGATAAAAGTAGTAACTATTTGCTCTGGACAATTTAATTTAGCTGCAACAGTTAATTTAATTGGTATTTACATAAATAGCTAAGAGAAATTTACCAAAACTAGTCTCCTTCTAGGTCGAGCTACATCCCTTGGATATGATATATCCCATATCGGTCTCTTCTGGACAACTGCCTATCTGACCGACTTTTGCGCCAGGCACCACAATCCAGGACAGATACCAACGACAGCGCTATGATTGGGCAGCGCGGGTCTGCCCCACATGGTAGCGTCTTACGTAGTCATGTGAATTGCCCGCTCTCACTGGTCTGAGAGCTGCCACATTGATTAATGAGCCGCTCCATGTACAGTAGATGACTGGGCAACAGCTTTACTTCACTGGGAAAGCTAACAAGGTGCGGCAATGATTTGCGCATCATGTTAAACCAAATAGCAGACTGCATGTCAACTTAATGAGTTGGATGCCACGCAGGTTCCAAAATAACACATCAGTAATTATGGTTTCATGAGCTAGCTAGCCTATACTCCCCATGGTGATCCAACTGAAAGAACAAATACTCTAAATCTCTCTGGCAGGCTTTTAGGTGTAGAAGTGAGAGAAGGAGAGCTTATGAATCACTTTGCTATAAGAGAAAGCAAAGGGTCTGCTTTTGGGAGCCTAATAGAGATTTTGGATGTGTGTAAAAATTAAGTTTTCTCCAGTGTCCATTATTTCTTAAAGGCATTATTAACACCATCAATGACGACATGTAGTGTTGAACACACACAGTGTAAAAAGAATAAAAGCAGAAGTTCAATGTTAATCTCTCGCCTAAATAGCCTACAGTGTATATGCACGCACAGCACGCGTCTAATTTATGGAAGGATCGTTGTCTAAATTAACTGACATTTACAAAGTCATTTTTCACTCTGTCCTTTGTTCTGGAATGTTCAAAGCAATGCTCTTAGCTGTCTTGTGTATTTGATAGTGTCATACAATGCATCACTGCAGGGGCTGTTGAGAGCTGAGAGGGTAGGTATGGTTTGTATACACAACCAGCCCTGGTCTAGATGGAGGGGTCACACACCCCAGTGCACTGTCCCCTAACAAACATAAAATCTATTTCTCTGAAAGATTGGACCTTGTGTTTGCACATGGGAACTAGAATGGGATTATCCTGTACAGAGCAGATGTTACAGCCAACACAATTCCCAGGATTCCCAGAACAAAATGTCCACCCAAGTTGTTTTCCAGTTCCCTTGTCTTTACATGGCCCTTGTTGAAATAAAATGCACGTTAAAGGATACCACTGGTGTTTTTACACAAATGGTTCCATAGATGTAATCCGTCATTGTCAAAACATGGATAAGTAAAAAAACAAAAAAGCCAAAGAAAACGGATAAAACGTTAAATATTGCACTGCATTAAAAGTAGAAATACTTACATTTTGTCAGATTAGTATTAGTATCACTCACACTATTGTGACACTTGCCATAGTGTGGATAGTCTGGTGTAATTGTGAATAAATGCAGCAAGATACTCTACTAGTCAAAAAGTACATTTGAAAAAACAAAACAAAACAAAAAACAGATGGTATCCTCATATGTGATGTGCTCTGTGTTGGAGCCTACAGTACTAATAACAGTGTGGTTACTGAACAACACTGCTTTTTTTAAAGGAATTAGGATAGACTTTTCAGTGATAATTATAGTTCTTATAGTTGAAATACAGTATTGTTTGTTTTACACTATTATTAGGTCTACTCTGTAAAATAAAGGACTATGCAGCAAATGCAGGATGGACACATATGGATGAATTCATGAATTCATGATCTCCAAAATGGGTCCCAAGTAACGTTGAATACTATTGTGAATGTGAAAGGTTGGGCAGGAAATCCCATCCGAATGTGGAGACATCCTGATATGAAAATGGGCTGTCTAGAAATAATGTGTAATCCATCTAAAATGCCTGTAAATCCATCCAGCTTGCCTGTATACATTTGCCATTTGATTGCGCATGTGATTAATGTATTCTCTGTCCCCAGAGGAATTAAATCGTGTTTATGCACCCATTGGGATGCAAACCAGTGATATAAACACATTATTTTCTTTTGTTTCAAACATTTGGATCTTAGAAATTCCCTAACCACAATATGAAATCACCTGCCAAGATAGATGGACCAGAAACCCATGCTCTAATTCCTCAAATATCGCAAAACCCCATAAGAATAATGATGGAAACAATAACTAGGATTACTGTCATTATCAAAATCTACTGTACATTACATCATGTGATGGATGATGTGAACTCCTTACCCATTAATGACTAAATTCACTTGCCTTCATCTGGATGTCCTGGGCCTTCCACTGAGGACGCATCCTGCTGAGGAGCTCCAGGACGCCCATACGAGGTTCATGCCCATCAATAAAAACGTTAAGATGGAGGAGCCGTTTACCAGCACCGACTAAGCCACCTTCCATGGTCAGGGAACCAGATCCAATGCGTTTCAGGGAAGTACTGTACAGGGAAGATTCCTTGATTCAGGAAAACTGAGCAAGGCCTGTTTGATTGAAAAACGACTATAGTTCTTGTACTAAAGAACTTAGTATACTGTATAAGACAGCATATTATAAATACAGAAACTTTGAGATTAGTCAAATGGTGTGCATAGTCTCAAGTCCATCAAAATGTCATCCAGGATCTGGCAGATTTTAAAGTCGGATAGTTCAAAAAGTTGATTTTAAAACAGCAAGTGTGGAAATTCAAAACAGGTTGACGGACGCCTCTAGGATGTACACACACACCTCAGTCCATTCGCTCTAAAGGGCTTCTCCATACCAGAAAGGATGATGCAATCCAAAAGCATTAATGCTGTTTTAATGCTTTAATACAGCTGCTTCCAGCGAAGTGCCATCAGCTGAGCTTACAGCAGGTCACTGAAGATGTCCAGTTGTGTGTTCAATGACTCAGTAAGCCAGCTGGGCTTATCAGAGGCCAATGTTCCTGTAGGTATCCCCTTCCACTCAGCTTAAACTTGGGTTAGTATACAGAGAGAGGGCGTTACACATTAACCGCTGTCTTTGGACGCTCTTGGGAAAAAGCGTCGATACATGCAGTGTTGTGTTTAGCCTGTTGTTGGCTACGTTGGATACAGTTTAATGAAGAGGTGTTGCATTTGATCTGCTGGTTAATGGAAGATATCCAAAATAATCTTGTCAGGACTTTGAGCTTTGATACGGTCACGTATTGTACATTACTGAACTACGCTTCTCAGAATTGTTCATTCATTACAAGTTATAGCTTTTGATACAGAAGCATGACGCAGGCTGTTGAACTGCACCTTTTTCAAAATATTCTCATTGAAAGGTTATCAAAGTAAAAGGTATCAAAGTGTACTTTTTAAGCTCTGACATAATAGCACTGTGACTCAAGGCTGGTTTCATTAAGAAATGAAATAACATTTATTATATATAGACATTTATTTATAATAATAATAATAATAATAATAATAATAATTATTATTATTATTATTATTATTATTATTATGTATTCATTTTTACAAATTTGACAATGTTGTACTCCACCCCCTCAAAACATGCCCATTGTCTGCTTTACGTTGAGGTCTCTGTGAATAGCAAAACCTCTTGAGTTGTAATAATATCAGGTTGAAACATTCCATCTAAAACTGAGTTATAATTGTAATTTCAACACAATGTTCTTGACTGTCCATGACCTGCAGGTAAGTGTTGCATTGGTTGGGACGCTTATGGACATTTTGGCTTGCCATTTTCTGCAATGTCTTTCTCTCAGCTTTCTCTCCGCTATAGTGTCTCCCTCTCAACTATCCTACATTTTGTCTCAGTAAAGAAAAAAATATGAAAAGGGTGTGGTGTGGACTACCCACTCCTCCTTTCTAAACAAGAGTTTGCATTTTTTCAGGATTAGACATTTCTGGTTGTCCCTGGTGGTATTTGGCGATTTAAAGTTAAGACTTTAAATACTGTAGGTCTACTCCTTTTTTAAATTCAAGCTACAAAGGGGAATAAAATTCAAGGCTATGCCAGAATTTTTATGAATAACATGACCCACGTCCTTTTACAGATGCAGAATTTTGGGAACAAACTTTTCACAGGATGGAGTCCATTCCATTGTCTAACCATCGTCAGTATGCCATCCAGAATGGCCATTAAAATATCATGCAATTTGCTCATCTAAACAAGACTATTCATGTTAGCACAAGGCCATGGAAGGCACATTACAACACAATCATTCCATAAACACAGGATGAATTTACATTTTCCAGCATCATGTGTTTTGTCTGTTAAATTATTTAGATGTTGGTCCAGTGTTTACCAGTTCGCATCATTACAGTAATTGCTCAGAAGTCGTAATTGTGGTGATCTGTCTTGAGCAGATTTTTTGTAAGCTTTTAGACGCAAATTAAATTCACTTGTCATCAAAGAGCGTCTCGCCATCAAAGCTGTTATGTATTGAAAAAGAGATGGATATGTAGATTAAAAATGTTAGGCTTCACAGTAGAACCGAGAGTGACTAAGAGTGTGGTTCTCGGCATGGTTGAACAAGAGGATTGGTGGAAAATCCTCTCTCGCTCGCTCGCACACACACACACACACACACACACACACACACACACACACACACACACACACACACACACACACACACACACACACACACACACACACACACACACACACACACACACACACACACACACACACACACACACACACACACAAAATATGACATTTTTCTTTATCTCGATCTGCATGCTTCTCACAACAAGAGTTGTTAACAATGAACTTAAACAAGGTCTGGGAAATTCAACCTTGGGTGTCAAAAATTAATGATTGCCAAAAGGATTAACAGTGACCAGTGTGCAGCTGAAGATGAGTTGTTTTTGTTGGAGTTTGACTTGACTTGTGGATATTATTAACCAGGCAGTGGTTTCCAAAGTTTAACAACTATGTTTACAATAGATAAAATACAGCCATTAGGAAAAACAACAGTAGAATAAAAATGAAAGGATAAAGTAAACATCAATAAAAAACAAATAGTATCAATTAACATCAATTCAACAAACTAAGACACACATGAAAAGGTATAGGCCTAAAATGAAAAAAGCAGGGATAAAAGAGGCAATACAACTATGAAAAGGACTTAATGTATGTGTAGCAAAATGTACATCAGCAAAATGTAGTTCAAATGTTTGAGTTCAATTTTCAGTTTCATTGTAGTGATCACATTGAAATGATGAGGATGGCTCATTTCAAAATAGAGTTGACATTTCCATTGTTCTCTTTTAATGCTAGTAGGCTGTAGGTTACTCTCTTTTAATGCTAGTAGGCTGTAGGTTACTGTAGCCTACTGTTTTCAAAACAGACCCTTTTCCACTCAACTTTTTACACAAGTTTGTACAACAGTAAAAACCAATTTAATGCATGAAAGTGGAACCAATTAAATGCTTATGGATCAATTTGGACCCTACGGGTAGGCTATTTTTTTCAGTTGTAGACCTACACATCTTTAGCACCTTTACCGCCGGGCCCGTAGTTCTACGGGCCGTTAAATCCAACGGTTAAGCGCCGAGCCCGTAGTCCTACGGGCTGCGGTCTTTTCGCGCATGCGCGGTCCGGGTGCACTTTCGGAATTTTTTTGATCCACTTCCGTTTCCGGTTTGATGACAGGAAATAGAATTATTTGGGATCCGGTTTCGACGATCACGCCCGCTCCCATTCTACAGACGAAACTGAAACTCAATTCTCTTCCTGTAGTTTTTTCTCCTCGCATTTCACTGTTTAACGTAATCCGCTCTAACTACAGTCATGGAAGTCCGTTTGACACGCGGTCTTCACTGGGAGATACAGGGAGATCTCGCGGATGTAAACAGACCGTTCACGGCTCAATCTTAAGGATTTTAACAAGATCTATGGCGACATGAAAAAAACAAAAAAACAACAAAAACACCTTGGCACTGGTGAGTACATTATGAGATTAACCTCTGGCGGTGGATGTGTTAGTGGCTACAACTGAAAGCTTTTTTTTTTAGTGGCTCTAAAACGTTATCCAGTTAGCAACATAACGCTATCCAAAATAGCAAATACCAATGAAGATTTCTGCATGTCAATGTAACCCTGTGGATATTTTATGCTGCGAGTAATTTGTTTAATATGGAGGGAAAAGCTGTACTGCACAAATAAGTTAACAATATAATTATTAGGTCAATTATTACTTACCTTGTGTGATTGGTAGATGTGGGAGATGGGTGGTTTCAGGGACCAGGAGTGAGTGAGTGGACACTAAACAGGTGTGGGTGGTTTCCAATCAAGGAGAGAGAGAGAGGAGAGAGGACTTGAGCACAGAGAGTGTGCCAGTTTGTTTGTGATCCATTCCAAAGTTTATCAAATTATATGTAAAAAAAAAAGTACTTTACTGTCATTTCTGTGTTAAGTTGCAGTAGGCTATAATCGCTTGTAGAAGGGGACTGAACGTCAGCAATACGTTTCAATTCTGCAAAGCCAGGTAATTGATTCTGCAGGTGGTGTTAATCAGTGCTTGGCTGCTAAACCAGCCAGGGCAAGTACCTTTTTAGCTTGAAGTCTTACTTACAGGGCTGTATTAGCCATTGGGCCGCCGGGGCCGTGGCCCAGGGGCCCTGGGCTCTCAGGGGCCCTTCGGGAACTGGGCCGCGCTGCTATCGACAATTTACTAAAATGAAATGTTTAGGTTAATCAAATATCAAATGTCTGGGCCCCTCCTCTGTATTTACAGCAGTGATTCTCGCTGGGTTTGAGGCTCTGACAAGGGCTCCTGGGGCCCTTCAAGGCCCCCCCAGGCTGAAGTTGGCCCTATGAGTACCACAAAAAAAAAGAAAAAAAAAAAAAACATTTTTGCGGGGGTTAATCCGTCCAGTAGTGAGACGAGTTGAGATAAAAGCATGTATGAATCATTTGAAATCAGAAAAAAAACTAGAAAAAGTGCTCCTCGGAGCACAAGTCTCCGCCAGGTCAGGTACGTTATTGTGGCCTCCTGGTGGCGCTATAATAGGCCAATGTGAAAAGGGTGCCATTTATTCTTAGGTCGTTCAGGGCAATTGGACACTGCATTCATGATTTGAGGCATTTTGTTCCAAAAATGTGTTTTGCTAAATTAGACCTACTGGTGGCGCTATAACAGGCCAATGTGAAAAAGGGTGGCATTTCTTCCTCGGCCTAGTGGGAATGTGTTTGTGAAATTTCACGGAAATCGCAAGCTGCGTTCATGATTTGAGGCATTTTGTTCAAAACCGACCAATCCTGCAAATTTTGGAAG
Source organism: Gymnoscopelus braueri (assembly GCF_963280865.1). Classification (NCBI taxonomy): domain Eukaryota; kingdom Metazoa; phylum Chordata; class Actinopteri; order Myctophiformes; family Myctophidae; genus Gymnoscopelus; species Gymnoscopelus braueri. Next base: position 8,413,393 of record NC_137610.1, read on the forward strand.
CCACCTTAGCCAATGAGGATGGAATATGGTAAATCGGACAGATCTGTGTTGATCACATGACTATAGAGATACTGTGTACCAATTTGCATGACGTTTGGATAAAAGCTGTAGGAGTAATATAAAAAAATGGGTTTTGCACAAATCGGCCTCCAGGTGGCGCTATAACAGGCCCAGAGGTTCTGAATTGGCATCCAGGGAGTGTGTGTGCACAGTTTCACAGCGACCGGGCCAACGGTGCCGGAGATTAGCTGGTAACACACGGACAGGACACACACACGGACGGACGGACGGAGGGTAAAACATACTCTCTCGCCATGCCTTTCGGCCTGGTGGAGACAATAATGGTGCATTTATACAGCACCTTTATCCAAAGCAAAAAAACTTCCAATTCCCAACAGGCCACTCTACCACCTGAGCCACTGCCACCTACTAGTCTAGGTTAAAACACACTTAACCTTGGATAAAAGCCTCCGCTGGTAAGAACTAGATTAAGGTTGGTGACTGTTGGTTTGACAGAAATTATTTTATTTACTCCACTGCGCCCTCTACAGATCTGGTCAATGGTCATTTATATTGACCAGATCTGTAGAGGGCGCAGTGGAATAATTTCTGTCTGGCGTAAATGTTTTATTTTCTGCCCAAACCATTTACTATACAGAGAAGGGGGTTTGCTGCGAGGCTTCCCACCCTGGAGAATAGACTTTCAACAACACAAAACAGTCTTTGTTTTGGTGAGTAGCTAAATAGTTTTGTTTATTTTTTACTAAAGACGGAGACCTCGCACAGCAGTGGCATTTTAAGTCTATGAGGCAGGCTATCACAGGGACTGCTGGCTCCAAACACCATTACCTCAGTTTTGCTTTCATTAACATTTAAAAAGTTTAAAGCTATCCACACGTTGATGTCCCTAAAACAATCCAGCAATACATTGAGGGAGCTGGTATATTCTTTCTTCAGGGGCAGGTAGATCTTGCATTTGGGAGTAATCTGCATAATTATATAAAGTTAAATCGTTTTTTATCTTTCCCCGGGGGAGAAGATACAGGGAGGGAACAAAGGATGGATCTATGAATTGGTGGACTCCACACAGGAAGGAGGCAGAAGACGAGTCAATGCTTACTGAGAAAAATCTCGGTCAAATAGGACTTGAACCAAAGACAGTACCCTTAATGCGTTTTAAGCGTGACATAAGAATAGCCTTCTGTGGGCTATTGTATCAAAGAGAGCTGTGAGGTCTAAAAGCATAATAATAGCAAAACCACCAGAATCAGTAGTTAATAAATTAAATCTCTTAAAAGTACAGACTGTGCTGTGAAAAGCTTTAAATTATTGTACTTAGTGATGAGAATGTTTTTGAGGATATTGAGAATGAGAATGCTTTTGATGATGAACAAGAAAGGTACGCTCTTCAGAGCCGGGTTGCCTAGCCAGGGCCCGCAAACTTACATCACGCGACAACAGAGATCATGTGTACTGGACAAAATCTGTAGGAGCAGTAGCAACAAACTGTCAAACAGAAATACAATTTTTATTTTTATTGTGTGTGGATTTATGTCCTGTCTGTGTGTGACACTGAAGGTCAGGTTGGAAATTAATGAGTACCTAATTCTTGAATACATTGCCCGATTTATACTTGTGCACTGAAATCTCAGTGCAGCACGCCAAAAATAGCTGATGTGCAGATATAAGCTTACAACACACTGCAGGGGCGACACATTGTGAGCTTGAGATTGTCTATTTTTGGTGTGCGGCACCGGCAAGCAACTAAGCCGCTATAAATCACAGGAGCCTTGAGATGATAGTAAATTATTGAAAATGTTATTTACATAATGCTTAAATCACAAAACATCAAGGCAGAAGTAGTCCAATTGGTCACTTCATAAATAACCATAGCAGCTAATCATATACTGTATTATGTAAGGCAAATCAAGGCCTTCTTATAATGTATCATCATCTACACTGAAAACATGATAATAGCCTAATACCTAATAGATGACATCCTAACTTAAGCCTATTTTCTACAGTATACAGCACATCACATGATCATATATTTTGGTAATGATCCTCACGTAAAATAACTATTTTATGTTAATAGTTTACGTTAAAAACCATAATGGAATATCAGAAATGTGTTTCTTAGCCTTGAGTCCATATGCTTGCAAAATGTAAAAGTTCCAAATTGAGCCTTAAGCTGAATCGCTTAACAGAAGCGTTTCATATCAACTGTTTTAAGAACTTCAAATGATCTGTGTCCTTCACAAGTGCAACACTGTATGCACCACAAAATACCAGCGCCATTATCCCCGGCGCGCTCCTCACTGTATTTCAGAACTTATTCAAAAGGGAAAATTCCCTTTTATTACTAGGCAAACATCATGTGTTGGTGTCCTCTATCAAACAGCTCTAATAGAGAGATGGAGAGAGGGAGCAAGGCAGACATTTAACCTTTTTATATAGTCTTACAATTGGGGCTCTCAAGGCCTTTCATTTGTGAAGTTCCTGCAGGAAAAAAAATCTGCCAGCATGGACTCATTTCATCTTCCCATACAGTATATTTATATTTCAGTTCCAATCAAACCTAGCCAATATGTCATCCCTATGTATTTTTCGCCTCCAGAGAGCCCTACCTTCCCACTATAATTTCCACCGACATTTTGTGTGCAAATGCAGTAATAGACACATTTATCACATCAAAAGGGATTCAATTTTCTTTTCAATCACCCACTGGTATGAATAGCACCACATTCTCTGCGGCCCACAATGAGGAGCCATTACCGTTAAACTGAAGGGACAGGCTTTGCCTTCACCGATGCATTCAGGGCGGAAAAAGTGCGTCAAACTGTTTGCCAACACCCTGTGTTTGTTCTCGATAAATGGAGATGGCTTTCAGACAGGTTCATATCCAATTTTATTGTCAGACGAGTGTCATTTTGTTTTGTTTAGAGGAGGTACAGTGCTGTGGTAATCGTTGGTTCTTGGCGTCGGTTGTTCCTTGATGGTAATAATGCGAGGTTAGTCCATTTAATACTGAAAAAACAAAACATGTGTCCCCTTTAGTTGTTGTATTGTAGTTGGGGTATTTATCCATTCAATTGTAAATGTATCCCCTGCAATTACTCAGATCCTCACTGTCAGGGGCAGTGGATGCCATTAATAATAGGGGTTAAGTGTCTGTCTCAGGGACACTTCGACGCACATGCACTGGGCGAGCCGAAGGTCAAACCGGCGACCTTCCAATTTCCAGACTTACCCACTCAGCTACGTCCCCCCCTAACTATCTTGTCAAGAGAGCCGAGGCTTGGAGATGACACCTGCTGTCTCTTTATTATGTGGAGACGAAGAGTGGCTGTCAGTGGGGACTTACCGGCTTCTCTAAAGGCCAATCACTTTTATCGGTTAGCATTACACATCCCCATTTGTGTTCATTTTCAATGATGTGTCCCAGTTAGACCTGAGATAGCCTACACAGAAAAGTGTATTTTTTGCCGGCCTAATGGCGGCAAAGCAGATGGTGACTATGAGGTGGAAAACTCCACACACCTTACTATTCTGTCATTGGGCTCGTACATTTCTAAATATAGTATAGAATTATCAAATGCACAGTTGAGAAAGTGAGGATAACGTTAATATATGGCCTTAAATTGCAGATAAGCTTAACGATTTGAACTGTTGTATGTACAATGAAGAATGCATACTGTAGGTTTTTAAATATATTTATCTTTTTCCATATTGTTGGTCCTGGGGGTGGGTGTGTTTTTCTTTCCTTTCCTATTTATGTCATTGTCTGTAATGTTTGTGTTATGTTTTTATTTTCGTTGTGCCTTTTAATTTCATGGTTCTTTCTACTTGTTTGTATGTGTGAAACAAACAAAAAATAGATTTAAAAAAGGGCTTACTGGCAACATTGTTTCTGAGCACAGGGAAAAGCTAATTACCGTACAATGAATTGTTCAGTTTTGATAACAGATAAGAGAAAGCGATATAGTATAGGCTAGTAGTAATATTTTTTTCCCCCAATGTTTGTGCTGTTCTAGCAAGAACACATGCATAATTTCATTCATGTTGATTCATGAACTGTTACAAAACTCATTTAAATTCAGTGCTGCTTTCCATTAGCTGGCATAATACTAAACATGATATATCATGTTCAGTCATATCATGTCCTTATCATGTCAGTATGATACTGACATCATAATACTGACCATGTCACGGAAGGAAGCCATCCTTGGTTTCCTGGTCAGTATCGTGGTCTGTCACGATCTTGGCCTCTGCCCAAGATCGTGACAGACCACGATACTGACCGTGATACTGACATGATATTGACCATGACCATGATACTGACATGATACTGACCGTGATACTGACCATGACACTGACATGATATTGACCATGACCATGATACTGACATGATACTGACCGTGATACTGACATGATACTGACATGATACTGACCGTGATACTGACATGATACTGACCGTGATACTGACATGACATTGACCATGACCATGATAGTTGGGGTATTTATCCATTAATTGTAGCACAGCAGACAATTATTTATTTCATATTATATAAGGCACGGCCAAACACTTTGTAACACCAAACAGTAATGACAAGTTATTTTGTGTCACTATTCATGGCTGAATTTTAAAAAGCCAAAGCCAACCCATACTGTAGCAGTGGACTACTTCAGTAGGAAAACCATCATATGAAAATGAAATCATGGGGTGCTGATGGGGCTGATGGACTAGTGGTTAAAGTGCATACCGCATATAGGCTCTAATGCAGCCTGTTAGCGAGTCGTGGGTTTGATTCCCGAGCCCGACGAGTCGACGACCTTTGCGGCGTGTTACTCCCCGTATCTTTCTTCCTGTTTTCTGTCACTCTTCCACTTTACTATCCAATAAAGGCAGAAAAGCTTTAAAAAATATATATACATCTTACTTTTTTTTAATCAAATCATGTAGACCTCAGGATCTCCAATGTGGATCTCAAACATGTCAGTCATCTCTATGAGGGCAGTTCTCTATGACATAATGACATCTCACCCCCTCAAGGACCACTACGGTAATTGAGAACCACTGCTGTATGTTATGGAAATAGCCGCTCCAAGGATGTAGGTGTTCTGTGGCGAAGTGCACCACAAGGAGCTCCCATCTCAGGATGCAGGATGCCTGTGACCGCATACAGTAGGTACTTGGGTAGGGCAGAGAAGATTATAAAGGACGAACGGCACCCCAGTAACGGTCTGTTCATGAGGACTGAAGCCGCTTGATGTCGCTCAAGGCTTAGGAAGACCTTACCTGCCACTGACTGTCAGGGCCCTGAACACGGACATGGAAATAAAAAAGAAATAAGAAAACAATAAGCTGTGCTCATCTTAAATGATGTAGGCTATATAAGTTTTGTCCTTACTTGTACGGGGCTTTGCCACTGAATGCCACACTGCGATGTAGTATGTGATTTGGTTCAGGAACTACTGTAGTAACTTACTAATACTATCGATAGAGATTGGACAGGGAAGCCATTCTGTTAGACTCTATGAGACTTCATACCGTCTAATGTTTCACACAATTAACTAGGTACAATTGTAATTTCCAACGGCTCAAAGCGAGCAAAACATTTCCTTTTTGGTTAAAAACTAAAGTACTACAATATTTCATCAAGCACGCAGCAGAAAAGTGGAGCTCCTAGAAGGGCTTCATCTGTAGTCCTTTCTTTTATTGCACTTCAAACTGCCCAACACAGGCGAGTGAGGATCAAATAATCTCCCTATATAAATACTAGTACCAACGTGCTGCTTCGGCAGAAAATGTCCGTGCTGCCTTTCCCTGTCATCTTCTGCCACAGCTTACACATGTCTCCTCGCTGCCAAAACCACCGTAGCCACAGCACATGAGGTCATCCTCAGCCAACACGCTGCAGACAGCCAGCCCGCCAGGCAGCCAGGAGGAGGGTCTGGACCGGGGCCTTAAAGGCCTTTTCCTTAAATCTGATATCATTGGCAGAGGGGACGCTTAACCAGTTCCATCGTTCGACCACACTTTAAAGGGGCGTGTTCCTGATCGAACAATGTACTGTCTTGTATTAGCCTGCTGGGATTCTCTGTATGAGCGTTCTCGTAAAACTGAAACGGTTCTCGTTTTTATATGACTTAAGCCCCTCCAGAGCGTTTGAGCAGAGGTTGTGTCTGCGGAGGTGGGGATGCCGTATGCGGGAAGCGGCATGGCGGTCGGAACAGTGTTTATCGAGCATGGCAGCGAAATCCTCTGGTGGCGGTGTAGAACCATCCACCGGCTACCAAACCACGTCAGCGCACGGGGACAGAGGTACCCCATTTAGTTTTACAGCGAGTGGAGTGTATTATAGCTGCGGTCTGGCTACTGTAACTGAATTTGGTTGGAGGTCAAGGAAATGGGCAAATCACACTCTGGTTTCAGGCGCCAAGAGTTGAAAACGTAGTGCCTGTTAATAAATAGCACTTTGAAAACACTCAATAATTTATGCTGTTAGCATGCTGCGGTATACTGATGTTTGTTGACTACCTAATGCATAGAAGCATAGAAATTAACATAAGATATCTAAAGCTACCAAGCCATCTATGGTGATCTCTTGTTCTATTAAATATGCATTGCCTAGGCACAGACTCCTGACCTTGGCTTTGGGGAGCAAGCTCGCATCATTTCATCTCGAAATGAAAAGAGAGGCTGCCCGCAATTACAGCATGTTAATTATATATTCACTTTCATCTGTAAGAAAAATCACACAGTCTGCCCGTTGCGCTGCTGCTGGGTCTCATTTGATAGAAAAATACAGAAAAATAAAATGTACTACATAAAAAAGTGCCCTGTCTAGTTAATATCTTCTTATCCTTACAGTACCTGCTTTAGTTAGAACTGCCAAGGCTTGTTTAATTTCTGAAGTGAGAGAGGGGGAGTAGCAATTGTAATGTCTGTACTGATGCTACAGTATAATATCTAAAAGAGTCAGATTTAACTTAATGTAAGAAACATGTTCTGTATGGTGACTATGCAGACTGCAGTCTGAATAGATCACTTTGTCAAGCTTTCTTGAAACATTTCAAACACTTTTTCATCTTATGCCTATTATACTGTATGTGGTATCAAACATTTATGAGACGTTATCTATGAACTGTAAACATCGACATTATGTAGAGGCCATACCGGTCTATTGAAACGAAATAGCCTAGATGATGCGATAACACACAGAGACACAATTTTACACAATTCACTCAAACTCAATGGTAGGTGCACACAAGTGCATGCAAACGCACAAACGCTCTTCTTGTTGCCGAGCTCTGCGTCACATTTGTGCACATTGATCCCTGCTCAGCACAATTAAGACAACCATTTAAGAGCAGGGGGATATACAGTTATCACAAAACCCCTCAGGGGAAAACAGAATCCACAAGGTAAGCAAAGCCTACTGTACTGGTGGTGCTGGGGTGGCAGTCAAATCAAAGAAGCGCCTATACCAACCTATAGTATGTGACAGTGAGAATATGCCACAAATTGGTCAGCTGCTTGACACTTACGACTCACACGCACGCACGCGTGCATGCACAGATCTATGTTGAGCTTTTAAATCTGCTATCTTCAGTGTGGTCACTGACAGTGACCCTGGGCGTAGCACCAAATACACTGTTGTACGACTATCGTATTAGCCCATAACGGAAAAAGAGATTAAAGTTTATTTATACAGTATTCACTTATTTTTTAAAGAAATTAATCATTAACCACATGGACCTTATTGCTTCCCTATTCTGGGCATGTCATATGCGTACATTCGGTGAAAATAGCAGTTCTACGGGACACGTTGTGAGCTTGTCGATTGGCTACGTTCTGGGAAGAGTTAGACGGAAAAAAGGAGGGGACCAATAGACCGCTGGGGGACCCTGTCAACAAAGTATAATAGGATGTAAGTGGTGAATGACCACCATAAATGTTTGCAAAAAGTAGTCAATATTCAATAATGTGTCGACGAGTGCAATGTGAAAATATAATATAAAAAACATATGAACATAAAATATATTACAGTGTATAAGCACTCAGATGAGCAGAGGAGTTTCATGTGTGCTACAGGTATAGGCTACATGTGCAATGTAAGCTTGGAATATTGATGTTCCACGATTTAGGAAAATTGGCAAAATTTCGCCTATGCTTCAGTGAGAAAAAACAACAACTTGACACTCAATCCAAATTCTTTTGAGACCAAATACAGTAGAGTGTCAAACACACTCATACTCGCAAGATGTGTGAAAAAAGAGGAGGGGGGGATAACAGCTTTGGATACCAAATCCTTACCACACATGCACACACACACACACACACACACACACACACACACACGCGCGCACACGCACGCGCACACGCACACGCACAAGCACACGCACACACGCACACACGCATACGCGAGTTAGCTACTGTCTGCTGAACTAATATGGGCAGGCGTACAGAAAAAACAAATACAATTCTCTGGCTTAATTCTGTCAGAGCTGGTTGTCCGCAGGAGAGACAGCGAAACAGCCTCCCCACAAAAGCCCTCTGGGATGGCTGATGGACAAGGAGAGAGAGAAATGGTGGCGAGGGTAAAGAGAGAGTAGGGGGAGAGGAGAATAGAGGGGAAAAGAAAAGGAGATACGTTAAGGGGGAGAAGTTTGTTCTAGGGGTGGAGGTTTTGAGGAGGAGTAGCGGGTGTTGTAAATGGAGAACGCGCGCTATTGTGGTCTGCTAATGGCCATAGGGGGCTCCGAGGGCCAACTGCCGAGACAGATGTGCTTGAGGAGAGGGTTATATGGGCCGACTGGTGTTTCTGCATGCCTCATGTACATAGGCATTTGATGTAGCTGATGTATTCATCCAGACCAACCTACAGTACAGTGAGGAGTGCAGCATCAAATTGCCAACAATTAAGCACAAACTAGCTAGTATCTTATGCCATCTGTCCTCTGGAGATCTGTAAAAATGAAAACAGCACTTTTGCCATGTTGTCTTTAATTATCTTATATGGAAAGGACGTAGCATCTTCTGCGCTCAAGACCAAAACAGGGACTTGAACTCTCATTAGCGCCTTGCGCCGACCTATTCTCAAGTTACAGTAATGTGAACTTTTGTCTGAATGCAGTGTTCATCGATATCACTTCAGAGCAGAGGCGTGCCGCGTGAAGACTGAGGAGTATCACCAGTCTGTTCATTCTGTTCATCTGATCTTACATCCATGTTTCATCCAGCAAACATATGGAGCAACTTAATGCCTGATATAATTCTAATTCTGTCTCAACTTGATTACAGGTTGGCGTTTGGCACAAAAAAACGTTTTTTATGGCATGGCTCTTTGGGGCCAAGCCGTCTAGAAGAGGGTCTGTGAGTCTGTCTGTGTGTCGACAGCTAATCTCGCTGCACCGATCAGCACCAAATGTCTTATGCGCGGTCCAGTAGGCCAAGAAAGTCTAAATAGTCAAGAAAGTAAATCCCTGAATATTTTTCACATAATGCTCTTTTTTTATTTTTTTACTGGAAGTGAATATGACTTCACAACGATGTGATATCAAGTCAATATGACATCATTAACATGATTTCCGAGATCTACGTGGAAGTCATGCCGTTATTTTCTTGTTTTTTTCTGGTGTCCAGTGGATACACTGGACACCTATAGCCTACCATTACCAACCTATCGGCAAAAAAAGGGGGGAAAAAGCTCAGAATCTTTCTTGAGAGATTATGTACCATTACAATACAGACAGGCGTTGTCAAGGCTGTTGCCAAACATTAGCGTCTCGTCAGCCATCTACGGCCTTCAATTTGAGATTGACAGTAGCTGAGACTGAACAGGCAGAAGTTCACACACACATTTGATGATAACTTTTATAGTGGGCAGTGGGCATAGTTTGCTACTGTATCATTCCCCTGTTGAAAATGATGAGCGTGTGGGTTGCCATACTGCATGCAATTAGTTGAGAAAGAGAATGCAGCAGGGATGGGGTATATTTTGGGAGAAAAAAGAGATTTGATTTACAGCAGAGAAAGCTATATTGAGGAAATGCAGGGGATGAGCTGATCATTGGAAATGAAACGTGGTCTGTAGAACAGTCTTTATGTCTGTGGTGAATTTGTTTTATTTGATTGATAAGAAGAATGCCTGACCATTGTGGTTTTCTCTTCCTAAAAATTTCTTCTTTGTTCCTAAAGAATAGTTCTCGCTCTTTCTATTTCTCGCGAAATACATTATTAAATACCAAATATAATAATAAAAACAATGTTTGAAATACCACATCACAGCTGCTCATATTATAATAGAACACATTTCATTAATTCATTTTTCCAAAATCAAACACATCTCTGCCTCCAATAAGCTGCATGTCACTCATAAAAAATGCTCAAGACTTCGAAAAGAATGTATTCAATATTTACACCAAGGCCATGTGTCTTGAGACAATGCGGTGCAGTTAATTGAGACTCAGTACCAGTCAGTAGAGAGTGCTTATTTGTGAGTCATTGTAACGTGCATGGAATGGACACCCCCACTGTGTTCTAAGTCATTCTCAAATTAAAGTGCACTGGCAACAATTCAACAAATTCATGGCAGTCCATTCTCTCAATTGTCTCAAGCATCAGGGACACAAAATCATAAAACACAGAAAACATTTAGTTTAGAAAGGTTTATTTTTCCACTTTCTACATTTAGGAAGTACTGTCAACTTAAAATAAACACAAAAGACAATAAATGCACCACTAATTTTTTATGTTTTGCTTTCAATCTGGGCTTATTGTCTCCGCCAGGCCGAAAGGCATGGCGAGAGAGTATGTTTTGTACCCTGTTCGTCTGTCCGTCCGTCCGTCCGTCCGTCCGTCCGTCCGTCCGCCCGTCCGTCCGTCCGTCCGTCCGTCCGTGAACAGCTAATCTCTGGCACCGTTGGCTTGATCACAGCGAAAATGTGCACACACACTCCCTGGATGCCAATTCAGAACCTCTGCCCCACATTTTTCACATGGGCCTGTTATAGCGCCACCAGGAGGCCAATTTTTGCAAAACACTTTTTTTTTACCGTACTCCTACAGATGTTGTCCAAACATCACGCAAATCGGTACACAGTATCTCTATAGTAAACGAAACAGGTTTTTCATATTTTTCATATTCTATCCTGATTGGCTAAGAATGGCTTCAAAAGTTTGCAGGAGTACTCCGTTTTGAACAAAATGCCTCAAATCATGAACACAGCATGCAACTTCCGTGAAATTTTGCACGGACATTCCCACTAGGCAGAGTCTCATGGTGGCGCTAAAACAGGCCGATTTGTGTTTTTACTCCACCGATCTGTGTAAAACTTTGTATGTGCACTCCCTAGAGGCCAAGGAACAACCTTTATATAATAACCTTTGCCCTGCATTTCTCACATCTGCCTTTTAAAGCACCACCAGGAGGCCGACTTATGTAAAACACATTTTTGGATATTACTCCTTCAGATTTTATCAAAATTTCACGCAAATCGGGACACATGATCTCTATAGTCAAATGACCAAGACGGATCTGTTTGAATTTTCATATTCTATTGGCTAAGATTGACATCTAAAGTTTGCAGGAGTGGCCCGTTTTGAACAAAATGCCGCAAATGATGCACGCAGCGTCCGATTGTGGTGAAACTTCGCATGCACATTCGCACTACGTTGAGGAGCAAATGCCACCCTTTCAACATTGCCCTATTATAGCGACACCAGGAGGCCGACTTTTGCACAACATTTGTTTTTATATTACTCCTACAAATGTTGTACAAACATCACGCAAGTGGGTCCATTTGGTTCCATTTGTACACTCTCAGAGTTAAATTAACATTGATTTTACAATATAAATTGGGGTCCCAGAGATAGAAATGCCATTAAATGGGAGTCCGGAGCCTAATGCATGTCAAACTGGGGGTCCTTGAAATTAAAATGATTTAGAATCACTGCTAGAGCTGTAAAAAAAATCTCTTATGGGGGTCCCTGGCTTATCTTTTCAAATCGGGGTCCGTGGGCTAATAAGTGTCAATTTGGGGGTCCTTGACATGAAAAAGTTTGAGAACCACTGCTGTATTGCACCTTGTGCACTATACTGTATTGGAGCCAGTAGGAGGTGTACCACTAGTCTGGCAGCTGCTGACGTGGGGTGGGAAATTTGGTCTATAGTTTTTTTTACTGGTCCAAAATATTGTCTATATATATACTGTTCCTAGACATTAGTGCAAGAAGAGTATCAGTGCATGTACATGAAGATTGAGGTGCAGAGTATCGGCAAGTGTCAAGTTCAAACATATAGTCCTCAAAGGTTATTTACTGATATAATCCACAGGTACCGGTACGTTTATGAGGAAAGCAAAAGTCCAAGGCCAAGCCGATGACAGGCGGTGGTTAACCTTCCACTGTTCAAAACTAAGTGGCTGATGAAGAAGCTAAGTTGACCATTTTGTAAAATTCCTATATAGACGCCTTAACAGACTACATCACACTGTTAAGAACCAGTATGCGCGCGCAGGCCGGCACCAACTGAACCCCACCGCTCATAAGATGCAATGTTAAAGTGTAAAAAATGCATCCCGTCAAACTTTCAGATGCCGTTTTTCTCCCAGTGTGGAGGAAGAATGCTTAGAATTTTTACTATGATCTCTCGCTCTTGAAATATATAATCCTATGTTTCTGTTGTGTGTAAACAAACAATAATAACAATTCAAAGCAGTTGTCCCCCAAACCCCACCTCCAGTGGCTGTCATAAGAACGGAGGGAGCGCTCTATGATCATGGCACCAGAACCTGCTTGGCTCGCGCAGCTGAGCCTAATTTATGCTCCGTCCTGCGAATGTGTCGCACGCAGAGAACGGCCAAGAATAGCAGACCTCCAAGCTCACAGCGGTCGCATCCGCGACACAGTTGTGAGCTTGTATGTCAGCTGTTCTTGGCGTGCAATACCATTGCGCGATGAAGTATATATGTCTCGCTAGGGCGCACCCCACTAGCCAACTCACAAGAGGAGGTTGAATGAAGTGAAACCAGCGCACCCCAAAACAGCAGGTTTGGGGATCTGTTGGGAATTGATTACATGAAACAGTCACCTGTGCGTCCAGTCTCAATGTTTGTAAACAAATAATTGGTCTATTAAAGGGTTAGTTCAGATTTTTTCTGTAGGAAATACTTACCATTAATGTAGTGGTTGCAAAGGTATTCATTGATTGCCCGAGTCCCGTGGTCAGAGTTATGGTCCGGTTCTGATAAATATGAAGTAGTTCCGGTAGATTAGTAGATTTGGTGGGGGCCGCTCATTAAAAATAAATACATTTAAAAAACTAGCGTCATTTGTATTGTTGACCTATTTCTACCAAATAGAGCAGGTTTCGTTCAATTTCGACCCCTCTGTCACATGGTACTAATGTTTGTGTCCAGAATCACTGCGCCGCGGCAGCCTACTCACGCACAAAATATATGACCCAAAAAATAGTACCATGTGACAGAGGGGTCGAAATTGAACGAAACCTGCTCTATATGGTAGAAATAGGTCAACAATACAAATGACGCTAGTTTTTTTTATTAATTTATTTTTAATGAGTGGCCCCCACCAAATCTACCAATATACCGGAACTACTTCATATTCATCAGAACCGGACCATAACTCTGACCACGGGACTCGGGCAATCAATTAATACCTTTGCAACCATTAATGGTAAGTATTTCCTACAGAAAATACTCAAAAAATCTGAACTAACCCTTTAAACTTTTAAATTAAAAAGTAGATTGTCTTGATGTCTTGATGAATGTAGCTGCAGTGACTAGTGTGAAAGGTCAAATGACCAAGTCCAGGCCCGGATTTACACAGTCCCCTTGACCTTTTGGTACCTACCAAAAAGTGACCTTTCACATGACCAGGTCCAGGCCCGGATTTACAGAGGCCTATGTCTAAAAAGTATTTAATGCAAATTCTCACACACACACAGCCACAACACAGCCGACATAGTCTAGATTTACATCAGCCTTCAATTCCAGAGCCACAAACAAACAGTCACTGAACATGTTTCACTGCCACACCGGGCCCCAACAGAGCTACATCTTGAACCACATCAGCACATGACATGAATAGCATACAACACAAACTGCAGCAGCAGCAGCAGCAGCACCCAGCAAAGGAAAAGGAAAAATTAGGTATGTCACAATTATTACATGATCGCCTAATCGCAAGTATTTGAGATAATCGCAATACTTTTTCAGATAATCGTCATAATCATTTCCATGTTGAAAAATGTTAATATGTTTTCAAACATTAAAAAGAATAGTGGAAATAGCAGACTGCTATTTCTACAATTCATGTTTATTTTTTAAGTATAAAGTTATTGAATTATATCTGCCCTGTGCACCTTTTGTTTACGAAGCCTAAAAAGCCAGACAATTCTTTATTAATAATGTTACAAAGTTCAGTGTACGACAGAGCACGACAGATACGCATTTAAATCGTTAATCGCAATTATTTGAGCGACAATTTATCATTAAGTAAAATGTCATAATCGTGACAGTCCTAAAGAGGTTCCTACTTTGAGCCGTCTTCATCAGCCGTCTTCAGGGGAAACCCAGAGAAGGACGAGGTCTTCGGCCATTCGACCGTGCGGACCAAGTCTTCGGAGGAATCCCCCATGCAGACAAACCCATGGATAGAGAGAGATCTCCAGATCTCGTTCTCTAGGGCAGGGCATCCTCGGATGAGCCTTCCAGCGGCGACTCCCGCCATCTCCATCCTCCATACATCTGGTTAGCTTCACCAGTACTTCATTAGAGGTGGATGGTCTGGGAGGGTGTTACACTGTAGGTGAGAACCTCAGTCTTCTGGGCATTGACGATGCAGATGTCAGATGTCTGCATCGTCATATGTACAGTATGTGTGTGTGTGTGCGTGTGCGTGTGCGTGTGTGTGTGTGTGTGTGTATGGGTGGGTGTGTGGGATGTGTTTGTGTGTGTGTGTGTGTGTGTGTGTGTTTATAAGAAAATTAAAAAGACTACATCAGGGAGCCATCTAGACCTCCTAGTTGTAGTAGTGAAGCCCAGTTCTTGCTCCCCTCCTCCACTGATGTCTTAATGCATAGTCCAGGCTTATAATGAAGAGGGGGGTGTCCCCCTGCAACACCTCTGCCAGCCTTGAGTATCTGAAAGAAAGAAAAAAAGAAAGAAAGAAAGAAAGTTAATTCAAGTAACCGAGAGCCACATATACTGTACGTATACTGTATCCTGTCACAACATACAGCCTAGTATACGTATACTGTATCCTGTCACAACATACAGCCTAGTATACGTATACTGTATCCTGTCACAACATACAGCCTAGTATACGTATACTGTATCCTGTAACAACATACAGCCTAGTATACGTATACTGTATCCTGTCACAACATACAGCCTAGTATATGTATACTGTATCCTGTCACAACATAAAGCCTAGTATACGTATACTGTATCCTGTCACAACATACACAGCCTAGTATATGTATACTGTATCCTGTCACAACATACACAGCCTAGTATACGTATACTGTATCCTGTCACAACATACAGCTGGGTATACAATGAGCTTGTAGATCGGCCAATATCACAATGTTTGCCTCTTTCTTACATATAAAAATAGTAACTAGTAACTAAAGTTTTCAAATAATTGTAGTGGAGTAGAAGTAAAATATTTGTCTCTGGAATGTAGTGGAGAAGTAATTGAAGTATTGAATAATAAAATACTCCAGTAAAGTAAAAGCTCCTCAAAATTGTATAGTACTTGAGTACATGTACTTATTACTTTAGTTTACACCACTGACTAGGCCTGCATACTGTAGCCTGTCTTAGCATCACAATCAAACACGGCTCAACAATACAACATATTCACTTCACAACACATCACACAACACAACAATGCTGCATCCTGATTCCTGACTAGTTGTTGCTTTACCAAGTAAAATAAAAGTGAAATTACACGCAATTCCATCAATTCCTTTAATGCTAAGCAGCTAATTAGCTAAGCTAAGTCACCTACAGAAACTCACCTCAGTTTGGTCAGATGGAGAAATGCACTTCTGTTTGTGTTTTAGCAGCTTTCACCACTCTGGTAAACACTGACAACTCTACTCAACGTTCATCTGGAGTAACGTTATATTATGAGTTGTTTATTTTGATCTTTTACTTCCAAAACATTGCAGACACTGTGTGTGTGTGTGAGAGAGTGAGGGGGGGGGCAGAGCCCGACAATTGGAGGACTTAAAAAGCCCGCCCCTCCCTCCCTGCTCCTAGGGAGTGTGGAGCAATAACTAACTACCTTCCAGGGCAAAGTGTGTGCCCCGTGGCAGACAGTGGCACCCTAGGGTGCCGTGACACAAGTCCAGGGGTGCCACAGCAGGATACTAATATTTGGAATTCATCAATATCACTTCAGTTTAACCACTTAGACCCTCTAGATTGAATTAGTAAAACGGACCTTGCGACCTTGTTAGCTTGATCGCAGCAAAACTGTGCATACACACTCCCTGGATTCCAGAGCAGAACCTCTGCCCCACATTTTTCACATGGGCCTTTTATAGCGCCACCAGGAGGCCGATTTATGCAAAACATTTTTTTTGACAGTATTCCTACAGATTTTGTCCAAACATCCCGCAAATCGGTACACAGTATCTCTATAGTCATCAAACCAAATAAATCTTTTTCATATTTCATCCTGATTGGCTAAAATTGGCTTCCAAAGTTTGCAGGAGTGCTCCGTTTTGAACAAAATGCCTCAAATTATGAACACAGCTTGCAATTTCCGTGAAATTTTCCACACACATTCCCACTAGGCTGAGGAAGAAATGCCTCTTGAAATGTTTCAAATCAGCCTCATGGTGGCGCTATAACAGGCCGATTCATGTTTTTACCTACTGTATAACTGCACCGATCTGTGTTAAACTTTGTAGTATGCACACTCTCTAGAGGCCAAGGAAAAACCTTTGTCCTGCATTTTTCACATTTGCCTTTTACAGCTCCACCAGGAGGCCGACTTATGTAAAACAATCTTTTTGATATTACGCCTTCAGATTTTATGCAAATTTCACGAAAATCGGTACACATGATGTCTATAGTCATGTGATCAAGATGGTTCTGTCCGATTTTTCATATTCCATCCTGGTTAGCGAATTCCGAACATTGCTGGCCCACAATAACCTACCTGACCTGGTGGAGAGTTCTAGTATTTTAAATGAATTTTGCCCCCAATCTTGAAGGGAGGAAGTGTAGAACAGATATAGACAGTCAAAGAGACAGCGAGAAAGATACCCCGACAGAATACACAAGACTGAGAGATGAAGAGACAGATCGGGACAAAAACACAGAGAGACAGATTCAAGAGTTCAACATCTCAGAGAAAAACAGAAGCCACCAACTCCTATGTCCAAAACAAACAAACAAACTATCAAAGAAACCTGTTTCTGGGCCTTCTGTCTTGTTCATCTCTGTCAATGTATATTTCATTGGCTCTCAACAAAGCGAGTCAGGAGCATATTCTATCACAAAGGCTTCTGAGCACAGCAGTCCCACGTGTACGCTGGACAACACAGATTCATGCACGCACGCACGCACGGGCGCACACACACACACACACACACACACACACACACACACACACACACACACACACACACACACACACACACACACACACACACACACACACACACACACACACACACACACACACACATACACAATCTCATAGACTCAATTGTCTCTGTGCTGGACATGAGTATAACAAGTCCAGGCTGAGGCTTGTGTGCCCTTAGGTGAAAAAGAGGCAACAGAGAGAGAGAGCAAAGAAGGACCTCAATTGTCTCTCCAAGGACAGGAAGAGTTATGGAAGCAAAAAAAAACCTGAGAGCCTTTTCATCAAAGGCACGACCATACAAAGGACAAGTGTTGTCGTGTGAATAGAATAGACTTTATTTGCCACTTGCACGAATGCATAATGTGTGATGCCTCTATATAACCTCTTTGGCAGCAGTCTGCTGTATCAATCCCTATCACTTGTTTAGCCAAAAATGAATATAAATCATGTATCATTAAAGGCTAATTAATTATTTGTTGCATGACCCCTTCTACAAGAAAAAAATCTAATCATGTGGTTCTCGGGATCCAAATGGGAACGGCGTGGAACAATGTGGATCTTGGCCAGCCTGTGACATCAGTCGTGATGTATCATCACTTCCATAACATTTAAGTAAAAAACAAACAAACATGAAACACAGAAACACTAGTTACTTTTTGGCCTAATGGCAGTGAGGCAGTGAGATTACCCCCCCCCCCCCCAGCTCCAACACAGTTGCATTAACCACTTAAACCCCAGCATCCGTATTGTGGGGAAACGCGCTGTGAGCTTGACGATCGGCTATTTTCAGCGAAAGCTTTCCCCACAATAACAGAAAACAGAAAATACACTAGTATAGAGCCCTGAGGGACTCCGTCAACCATATGGAGTTTAAGTGGTTAACGTTATCCCGTGACTGCCTGAGCTGCCTCCAACCTGAGGGAGACAGCATAGTAAGACAAGACAGACAGAAGGAAAGCTGAGAGGGAGTGAAAGCTGGAAGGGAGTGTAGGGGGAGGTATAGGCTAAAGTTTGATTCCAGACCAGCAGAGATATGTCACAACTAGATTTAGCACCACTATACTGGCAGTGCGTTGCGTTGTGTTGTATTGAGGGAAATGGATTTGGTCAATGGTGCAATATGCACATTCACAAAATTGAACTGCATCAACAAAACAATCTACAACGACAGTTTAATATATCCCAAGTGCACATTTTCTTAATTTCATCCTAGACTTTGTTTCATCAACTCTGACTCTAAAATTAGGAGTGGTTTCTGAATTGTGTGTAGTCGCACGTTTTTTATTGGGATGATGATGGAAGATTGGCTAGATTTGTAAGTGTTGAATGGGGTTTGTACAGGTGGAAGCATGTCTGGAAAGGCTGCTAAAGCCTTATTTATACTCTGTTGTACGACGATGTTGCTTGCCAAAAAGAACACATCTACAAGCCAGCAACTTGTGACGATGCAACGCGTTGTTGGCATGTGACAGGACCTGACAGTCCTGTCACAGGGCCGCCATGATACTGACCATGATACTGACATGATGAGGTCAGTATCATGGTCAGTATCATGGTCAGTATCATTATCATTATCATTGTCAGTATCATGTCAGTATCATGGTCAGTATCATCATTATCATTATCATTATCATTGTCTCAGTATCATGTCAGTATCATGGTCAGTATCAGGTCAGTATCAGGTCAGTATCATGTCAGTATCATGGTCAGTATGTTCAGTATCATGGTCAGTATCATGTCAGTATCATGTCAGTATCATGTCAGTGTCATGTCACAGGGCTGTAACAGCCCTGTCACAGGGATGTCAGGTCTAAATGAATAATCATAATATAGCCGTCAATGCTGCAAAAATAGGCACCCCTACATATAATAGTTATTTGTTTATGTAGTGAAGTAAAAGTGATAGTTGTGATAAATATAACCAGAACAAATGGCATATGTCATATGTGTGGGATACCGGGTTGTAATTTAATGCATGAACCCTTTCCGATGCTCTTTATTTATAAATCTGTGTATATAAAACATATATCCCCTACTGAATCTCTTAATTACACCAACAGAGCAGGCAGAGCCTGGCGGAGCGGACACAGCTAACGCGCGAACACACACACACACACACTGCATAGGGCACAAAATTGCTCAGGGCTGGTTGACGTCATGTACGCGTCAGGAAGGCATGATTGGTGTACTTTTGAGGGGGCAGACAGTCTGACCTCTTGACAGAGTGGCATCTTCTTTTGCCTCAACCATATAGTCTGCATGTCCTGGATGTGCATGCTTTGTTTCAACCTAGCAGAGCTGAATCCATGCTTCTTGTCATTTTAAGAACACATTTTTAGAAAACATCCGGGACAACGCTCCAGACGTCCCAGACTCTTCTCCCTTCTGGCTCCCAAACTATGGAATGAACTCCCCATTGCAATTAGAACCGCAGACTCACTCCCAATCTTCCACCGTAATCTGAAGAATCACCTTAGCCCGTAGCACTTGCCCTAGCCTTGACGACCTTGCAGGATTATGCAAAGGCTAAATGTAACTTAGATAGCATGTTAAGTAGACAGATGCCAGTTTATTGTTGACCTGGCATCATATAGTGTGTATAGTTTCAATGTACAGATTATTGATTTTTTGGGGGGATATTCTACGGTTAGACTGATGATAGGTTCTTGGTTTACTTATGTATTAGTTTATTAGTAGATTACTATTTCTATGCAACCTTGTGTTGTCCTTGCTTACTGTAAATCGCTCTGGATTAAGAGCGTCTGCTAAATGCCTAAATTGTAAAGTGTAAGAAACAAACAAAAACATTATATATATGATTCCCTTTATTAATCGCATGCCATACAGTAATAGTAATTATCTTTAAATAAAAATCATTTTTTCAATCATATACAAGACTCATTTAAAAACATATTTTCCAGTCACTAATATATCATGACATTAATGGCAGATAAGCTGGAATGTACTGTATACTGTAGATGACATACAATGCACCCAAAACAGACAAAATACTTTTCTTTGCATAACTGGGCATTGTTCCAATACCTCAACTCTTAATGATGAAAGAAAGACTTCATACAGAAGATTCTGCATGAACCAACATTTAAAATTAATGTATTTGAATGCTTTGAATTGGCAGCTGACACAGGCCCTAACAATGGAACCACATTTTATTTGTATCATACAAAATTAAAAGAATAATAAGTGCACTATGGCACTCATATTCCAGGTTTTGAAGAACCCTTAAGCCCAGCACTGCAGGCTGTGGAACTGTTGAATTAATTTGCAGACATATACAAGAGTTCACCTACAGAAGGTCTTTTATGCATGATTTTTCTTCCTCTCATTGTCTGAATGATAAATAAAACTACAGCTTATGTCCTTGAAGCTTGAACACAAACTGACACACTTGCAGCACTTGAAGATACTCCTCCCAAAAATACAATACAGTATAGCAAGTGCAAGTTAAATGTCTTCATTACTTTTGCTAATATGCTTATCTGTTGGTGTTTTGCTTTTACTACTTTGTGATGATTTTTTTATGTAATAAGGCCTCTTCTTTTTATTATGTATTTTTTGCCAATTTCCCCCCTGTTTTCTCCCAATTTAGTGTAGTTTAGCTCAGTGATTTCCCCAGACACTTCTGTTGTCTTGCCACTGCTGACCCCTACTGTTTGGTCTTTGGACTCCTTGGTCCTTGTCCCCGATGATAGTATTGAAACCACATGCCTCCTCTGATACACATGGAATCACCTGCCAATGAGGCGGCGCACTGGGAGGACATAGTGCATGTGGAGGAACACCCTTTTGCTCACAGTTCAACACCCCTGCTGACAGCTGATCAACCTGTAGGAGTCACTTGAGCAGCGACAAAGAACACCCTGACCTTCCCTGTCCAGCTTCTCTCCAGAAAACACGGCCAATTGTGTTTTTTGGAATGTCCGGCATGCAGGAACTTTACCTTGCGTGCCTAGTTTTCCAAATGAAGGGCTCACTAGTAAAATGAATGGAATCCCTACACTCAAAAGAAACACATTTTTGTCTTGGATTTTTTTATATTGGATTGGATATCTGTATTTTGTTCATAAAAAATACTTTTGATTCATCAAAGTGCATATGTATTGTATTTTACAACTGTGCATTGTGTTCAGCTCAAAGGAATGCTACAACGGCACCTACAGCCATATTTCTTTGTGCAATCCTGTGTTGTATAATGATAATAAATAAATGGTACAGTAAAAAGTGAACGTATAGTGCCTTTCTCCAAAGCAAATTTCAATCACCCTTTCACACACAGATGGCAGAGGAAACCATGCAAGGCACCAACTTGCTTATCTGGAACAGTTAGGGGTTCAGTGTCTCGCTCAAAGACACTTCTACACACAGGAGGAGCCAGGGTCAAACTGGGATCCTTCTGATTCCTAAACAGACGCTCTAACCCCTGAGCAACTGTTGCCCCCAAAGTTAATCGTAACCTTGATTCTCTATGGAGTTGTTGAAATTACAAACAAGACACGCATGCCTTGTGAACCAAGGTTTATATCCTCTTAAGGGTCATCCACACCAAGAACGGTAACTACAAGTTCCATCCAAATTTACAGGGTGTCATGTTTAACACTCACTCAAGTTCAACATGTTTATAGAATGTTATCATTCAATGTGGATGGATGCTCATATCATTATTATATTATTTTTTATAGTTATCATTCTTGTTGTTTACTGACATTTGCACACATACTCTCCAATAATGGTGATAGTGCCGAGCATGTACTGTAAGTTGCCGTAAAGCTTTAAGGCGGCTGGTACTGAAGCCTGAACGGAGCCAACACCTTTGACATTTCCCACATGTTTGTGTTAAAGATTTAATTCCAAATGTATAAATTCAAACATCTTCAATACCAATCTACATACAGTAAAATACAGTATATCATAATGAAAAAGTGAAAAAACTAAACACATTTCTTTTTTCATTTGTACTGATATGTAAACAAAATATATTCTATGCAAACATTTGCACCATATTTTGGCAGCCATTCTATCTTCTTCTGTTTGTTTGCTGTAGTTGTGTTCTGTACATCTGGATTTTCCCCCTTCTTCCTGGCAGTGCTCAAGCTCTGTCAAGTTGGATGTGTCTATGTTTCTATGAACAGCAATCTTCAAGTCTTTCCACTAATTCTAGATGTGATTCCAGTCTTGGGCTGACTGCGGACTCTCAAGGACTTTTCCTTTATTTTCTTCTTCTGAAGCCATTCAAGTGTTGGGTCTTTGCACTCTATAACAAGATCTCCTCAATGACTTGCCTGTACTTACTGTAGTTCCATCTATTGTTCCCTCTATTCTTACATGTTTCGGAGCCCCTGCTGCTGAAATGATCATTTTGACACATGGCCTCTCTCTACAAACTGAAAGGCATGTGTCCAGCAGTAACTCCCATCACAGCTAAGGTAAGGTGTAGTTCCCAGAAGATTTTTTTTTTTTTTTTACAAGGCCCTTGTTGGAACCATTTTGTGTAATATGTAATTGCAATTTTTATGGTTTAATTGTATGATGTATTTTACTTCTTGAGTTGTCTATATCCTTGTCTAATGAGTGTAAATGGTTTTCAACTACGATCTCCCCCTGCTGTCCTTTTAATATTCATTGTGGCTAAGGTAGTGCGGAAAATTACACCTGTTTATGATTGAAGAGTGATGAGTATTTTGGCCGCGAGCTGTTTTGTTATTTCCTACATAAAGTTTGTTTGTATTATACTGTGCACGTACAAAATAAATGATGTGACGCAGGTTCTTGATACAAACAATGGTGATGCGAGTCTGCAACCACACTAGGCTGCACCCCCAACAAAAAGCCCTTGTGTGTGGTTGCCGACTGCCAACCTACATAACGTCCAATCAGCTGGATCTTATTGAGACATTTTAAGAACAATGCATTCACTTCTCCTCAATAATTGAGGAGAAGTAGAGGGGTTGAATGATCAACTCAATAGATTCTATTTTGACAGGTTTAATCAATAAAAAAAAGTAATAGAAAAAACTTGAAATTGCAGGGTCTAGTTTGTAGATGAGTGACAAAATAATCCTAAACTACTCATCATGAGTTGAACGGAAAAGGATGCAAAAAGGCAAAATATGGAAAATGTCAAGAGGCTTGAGAAACTGTCAGGCTCCACTGCATACAATATTAGCCAGCTTTGTGTAAATGTTTATATTGCATTTATCAATACTGTGAAGCAAAATGAGATGCATTCCATGCATGAAAGGTACTGTACAATAAAGTGTATTCATATTGTTGTAATCATTTGTTCCCCTCACAGCTTTGTTCAATACCTGCATTGAACATGTGATTTCTTCATGTGCTTTGAGCTCAGCTCTATTTAGTGTTTGCTGCGTTCAGAAGGTCCAGGCCATCATACAAAACTCTCCTCCATGTTGGAGCACAGCAGAAAGGAGTCGACCAGCCGAGGTTTGATGAGCTGTTGGTGGTCGGCAGCATCTATACTGTCTGGGCACCCTGCTGCTAGCCGCCTCAGTGCAGCCTGGAGAGAGTACACACACACACACACACACACGCACGCACACACAAAGGCACACAAGCATACAGTGCACAGACACATACAGTATCAGGATCTGGCACGGATACACTTAATGTAGATGCAAGCACACAACAAAAAGTCATGAACGCACACACACACACACACACCTATACAAAACACTTAGTAGACGTGCACGCGCGCGCGCGCACACACACACACACACACACACACACACACGAGAACTCATATTTCAGGGAGAGGGACGGGGGGTGGATTGAGAGTGCAATTTTCTCTCTCTAGACTGACTCTAACTTCAAAACTACTTAGCTGATTATATTCTATTAAAGTAATTTTTTAATCCAACTTGCTGTTAAAGGCGAGAAATCAAGCCAGAGTGATAAATCCCATACAGTATTTTTGATTAATAGAATATGAGTAAAAACATGAAACGCGATGTCTCTTGCGCTCACATAGACCAGAGAAGACATTTACATATTGTATTACAAATGATGTCGGACATCGAAGGCAAACATTCAACACCTACTGTACAAATGCACTGCTTTAACCCTTGGCTAAAAGGATAAAATAGAATCACATTAATTTGAGTGAACTAACAGGCGCTTGCATTATAGTGAGGAGGGGAGGGCATTTCTTAGCAGAGAGAAGCTGTCCAATTAACGCGCATACGGCAAGAACACCGAGACATCCCCCCCCCCCACGCCCCCCCCACCCCACCATTCTGGTACTATATGATCAAGTCCTATCAATTATGATCGAAACGAGAGAATGATAAAACATGAAGAGGAATTATATTCATGATATGTACATATTTAAACACACAGGCCTGTGTGTTCTCATTATAGGCTTGAGTTTGAAGATGCTGGGTTTGTGATGTGTTTCCATGTTGCCCCATGGACGTAATTAAACTGACCGGTCATTTGGTGCACTGATGGATAGGTTGTGCGGTGTATTGGCTTGGGTAGGGTATGTACAGTAGGTACAGTAAAGTAGGTGTAGTGGTCATACATGGTCATTTACCCACTTTCAACCTAGTGTCTCTGTTTTGGGCATTTCATTCAACTGCGATTTTTTTTTAAAGAAATGGTCAAACATTTTCAAAAGTCTTAATAGTGTAAAATAGCATATCTACAAGCTCACAATTTGTGACGTGGTGTGAGCCATTTATGAGATGTTTTTTTGCCACGCGACACCATAGGGCTTAAAG
Organism: Gymnoscopelus braueri; assembly: GCF_963280865.1. Lineage (NCBI taxonomy): Eukaryota > Metazoa > Chordata > Actinopteri > Myctophiformes > Myctophidae > Gymnoscopelus > Gymnoscopelus braueri. The sequence continues at coordinate 8,438,785 of NC_137610.1, forward strand.
GGATAGTTCACCCAAAGAAATCTTTTTTTCTATTGATTAGTCACCCCATGGAAACTTGAATTCATGGATATTTTTTTGTTTTTGCCTATGCCTATAATTTGATGACCAGCGGACCGGTAGGCAGCGGTTTCGGTAGGAGACACAAAGGAGACTCTTTGTGTCTCCTACCGGAACCGATGCTGGTCAGCAAATTATTGGCTTAGGAATGTGACAAAAACAAAAAAATATCCATGGGGTGACAAATCGATAGAAAAAAAGTCATTTTGGGGGGTGAACTATCTCTTTAATTTACCTCTGAGAGTGTAATACATTTTTAAATAACAGGTTTTGGATGTTGAAATGCCACATATTAACACATTGGGTGCCAGAGGTTTATTAAAATATTATACGTTGAGTGCCAGCATTTCTTCCATCCACTTGCGTTATACATTTCGTGCTGTGAGAAGCCCCGACGCGGAAATGCATGTAAACAAAGCGTGCGTGCGAGACGGCGGAGGGTCCCGACTAACGCCTGGAACAATAATATTTCCAACGCGACCCTCCATTGCAGCGTGATCGCCGATCGAAAACGGCTCGTTTCCTCCACATTAAAAAGAAATGGAGATATTAAGCTTTTAATCAAGGAGATAACATTGAAAACGCCGACCGGAAGGATTTTTGACATGGAGCCACATCCAGCCTCTTCTTCTCAGAAACTGCTTGGGTGATGTCAAAGTTTCGTTTTAGCGCCCCACGTGGCCCACATGTATAAAAATAGAATTGGGTCAAAAACGGTCCGGACCGTTTTCGGCACTTCTCGTTTGGACCCTCAAAAACGGTCCGGACCGTTTTTGGCATTCAATGTGTTAATAACAGGTTTTGGATGTTGAAATGCCACATATTGAATGATGGGTGTTTGTGTGTGACATACAATGTTGTATACACAGAGATACACATAAATGTTTGCAGACATTCAGCTAGGGACACCCGTGCACACTAACACACACAAACAACACCCTGACACGCTTGCACAACACAAACAACACTACAGAAACATTTTTACACACACTTCTACACATGCACGTCTCTGTTAGTACTTTGTACTTGTCCTATACGTGTATCTTTATGTCTTCCTTACTGTGGTGCTGCTATGATGTTGACTGAATTTCCCTCTGGATTAATAAAGGTCTATCTATCAATTTTCTATTATGTACATACTACATGTGCCACACACACACACACATTTGAATACTTTTATTTGGATCTACATCCAAATCTCCACACACACACACACACACACACACACACACACACACACACACACACACACACACACACACACACACACACACACACACACACACACACACACACACACACACACACACACACACACACACACACACACACACACACACACACACACCCCCTTAGACACGCACTCATGTATGTACATACCAGGCATGCGACCAGGACGGAGTCGCTGTTATTCCTCTCAGCAGGAGAGCGACAGAGTTCAATAAGGCGAGGGACAGCTATAGACAAGGAGAACAATCGACATTACAAGCTTGATAAATGTTCACAGATCTACACATAAAATGGTTCACAATGTTATCTCCACCCAGCTTGACAGAGATACAGTATGCGCTCTGTGGAGGACCCTTAGTTGCACATCCATTCTCACTCACCTGACACCAGTTCTATATCTACAGAGGTACAAAAAGATCACTAGCACTAACTTAAAAGTCCCTTTTCGGTTGCGGTTCTTTCATTGTGCATGGGCAGCAGCACATAGACGCATAGTCGGACAGGGTTCTTTTTTAAACAGCGGCTTCTAATTCAGCATGCTAAATTTCCAGGAAGACGAAGGCTGTAGTTTCAATTAGGGGCAGCAGTGGCTCAGGGGTAGAGTGGCCGGTAGAGCGGCCGGATGGCAACCGCAAGGTTCCCAGTTCGATCCCGTGCTCCCCCAGAGTTAGTGTCGATGTGTCCTTCGAAGTGTCCTGAACCCCTTAATTGCTCCCGATGAGCAGGTTGGTGCCTTGCATGGTTCCCTCCGCCATCGGTGTGAGTGTGAATGGGTGAATGTAATGCACAATCTATGTAAAGCGCTTTGGATAAAAGCGCTATAGCCTATATAAATGCATCATTTACCATTTACCAATTACTGTAACTTAAAATCCCCAACGTTATTGTCATTGGTAGGCACGTTTCTGAACTGTCCACAGCCAGTAGACAGAAATGGTGCCATCTCATAATGAGCATTAGAAAGGTCCAACTGAAGATATGGTTGAAGTGAAGTGAAGTGCTCCTGTACCACACAGGAGCACACAGAAAAACAGTAGCCTACAGTACCTTTTAGTTGGATGGCTGTTTGAGCCACATCAGGATCTCTGCTGAGGCGGGCCAGGGTGACAGCAGCTTTCTGTTGGACACGCTCGCACGCAGCACCCTCCGATGGACTGGCAGAGGAGGGCCTCTCTCCCAGTAGCAGGAGGAGTCTCTCTATGCCTGGAAGACACAACAACGAACAACACTGTTACAGCTTGAACACACAAACAGTGTTTCTTACTGAAGATCGGTTATTTCTTGTGAGCGACACTGTTACACTGTAATTTACGGTTAACGAGACTGTTACAAGCTCTTTACAGACAGCACAGTCACAGCTGCTCAGATAAATAATAAATGCTGTCAATACAACTGAAAAACCTTTATACAATGTTCATTGTTTATTTACATGTATTATACTTGTATTCCTAATCAAATTTGTGTTTGGTTATTATTACTTCTATTTGTATTGGATATTATGTTAATTGTATTTTGTTTATTCAATTTGATTAATTGTGGAAAGCACTTTGAACAACTGGTTTGAAAAGTTATTCTTGCAGTAAAGCAAGAATTCAATCAATCATGAGAGAGTACCCCTTTATCAGCTTAATTTAAAAGAGTTCCAGCTCCAATGTTGTCTGCTCATTTCTTTATGTCATCACTTCCAATTTCAGTTAAATCTGTATCCTGTCTGAGTTCTCTATCCTGATTAGATACAATTGGTATGCCTGAAAATACATTTTCTGTTATATAATAAAGAGCTGGAAAGAGATGGAATAGCAATGAGTACTATCAGAATATATAGCTATTTAACACTTATTTTAACCAAAGAAAATCACTTACCCTATCTTGAAATAATAATCACACACTATTGCAATAACATAGATGCAACAGACATGGTCAAAGAATCCAGACAGAAAAAGTTGGGGGTCAACCTGAAGTGAAGCACATTTGCATCTGTATTTTATTTTTTACTTGGAGTAAGAGAGTGTATTCAAAATCAGGTTAATTTGTTCTGTCAAGTACACCGTACTTTAAAAAAAAAAAGTAAATAGATAAAAGCAAACTATAAAAGGTAACAAATGACTTGACCTAGGTCTGTTAGAAAGGACCTAAATACAACAAAGCAGTTGAGACATGACAGGACCTATCTGCCATCAGCAGCACAGATCAAGATGTAAGAGGATCAGAGAGTCTGAAATCCAACAAAAAAAACAGAGCACAAGGCACAGAAAAAAATGGCAACAGGACAAAGTGCAGGAATGAAAGAGTGTGGAATGATACATTTGTGTAAATGTAAAATAAAAGGCATGGGAAATTCAAGCAGCTACCATTTCACCACACTAATGATTTTCAGTTAAAGCATTATGAATGGTTGGGCGCCTCAGATATGAGATGCTGCTGCCATCTTGTGACATGATGAAATATTGCAATGACATGCACCATCTTTATCGTACTGTACTATACAATATTAATCATGATTTTCTAGTGGAGTTATGTTTGTTTCTTTAATCCAACACTCTTTGTTCACACACACACACACACACACACACACACACACACACACACACACACACACACACACACACACACACACACACACACACACACACACACACACACACACACACACACACACACACACACACACTAGTTTTGACTATGCTACTGTTTGATTGTGAACTAGAATGAAATACAAAAACTTGTCAGAAATCAATACCTTTTTCTTGAAGGACTTCTGGGGCTGACTGCTCCAAGACTGAGAGGTTTGCCAGAATTGTCACCACCTGATATTCAAATGACAAAAGAAGGTATATATGGTACATGTCAAAAAAAGATGTAACATACTGTAGCCTACATACTTCATACATTTACCTTATGTGAAATAATGTATCCAGGTTTATCCAGGTAAAATAATTTATCCAGGTTTATCCAGGTAAAATCATTTATCCAGGTTTACCCAGGTAAAATCAGTTATCCAGGTTTATCCAGGTAAAATCAGTTATCCAGGTTTATCCAGGTAAAATCATTTATCCAATGTAAAATCCTTTATCTCGGTTTTCTGTGCATATGCATACCAGTAGAGGCCCTAGGAGGGGTCCGCGCGCGACTGCTTATTTTTTTTTCAAGTTTTTATTTTTTTCTTCCATAGGACCTCTAATATAGGGATTTTGATGATCCCAAGAAAAACACTGTCTTTTTTGACTGTCTTTCGGAGACACTGGATCGCTCAAATTTAGACGTAGCCCAAAGATAGAGATACCATTTGATTCCAGACAACCTCAGGTTTCCAATGGGACCAACCTTCCTTGTCATGCTACCTTGCCGGGAAGGGGGCTAAATACCTAATGATTCAAAGTTAAGACACATTTTGGCGAGGGAAAAACGTCCATCACCATTTTCCAAATGGTCCCTTGAGCTGACAAGTCTACAGATGCACTACAGTGGTCTATAGATGCAGTATAGTGGTCTACAGATGCACTACAGTGGTCTATAGATGCAGTATAGTGGTCTACAGATGCACTACAGTGGTGTATAGATGCACTACTGTGGTCTACAGATGCAATACAGTGGTCTATAGATGCACTACAGTGGTCTACAGATTCACTACAGTGGTCTATAGATACAGTACAGCAGTCTATAGATACAGTAGCTAGTCTATAGATGCAGTACAGTGATCTCATACAGCTATATATACAGTTCAGTGGTCTCTAGAGGCAGTACAGTGGTCTTTAGATGCAGTACAATGGTCTATAGATGCAGTACAATGGTCTATAGATGCAGTACAGTGGTCTTTAGATGCAGTACAGTGGTCTTTAGATGCAGTACAATGGTCTATAGATGCAGTACAGTGGTCTTTAGATGCAGTACAATGGTCTATAGATGCAGTACAGTGGTTTATAGATTCAGTGCAGTGGGATATAGAGTGGTCTAGATGCAATACAGTGGTCTTATACAGCTATAGATGCAGTACAGTAGTCTATATACAATACAGTGGTTTGTATGCACGTTATCTCCTGGTTCTGTATGGAAAAAGTAAAAAGAAAAAAAAAATCACACCCTGTGTGAAGTGGGCGGTGTCTTGCTAGCTAATCACAATACTGAATGGAGTCAACCAATCATGTACAAAAAATAAATACATTTATTGAAACACTCTTTATGATGGAAGAAACCATAACTTAAAACAAATGTATGTTTTTTTTAAAGTTATGGTTTCTTATATAGGGCTATGCACATGTGTCATGTGACACTGGCCAATCACAGTCCTGAATAGACTGTGATTGGCCAATCACGGTGCAGGGTTACATTGCGGTATTGATACTTTTACTTAAGTAAAGAATTTCAGTACTTTTTCCACGTCAGTTTTTTTAAGGTGACTCTCCACCAAACAGACTATTTCAGACTAGTTCAGACTATTTCAGACTAGTTCAGACTATTTCAGACTGCAACAGACTGGTATTCGGTTGGCAAAAGTTGGCATTTAGTCTGTCAGCCGACGTGCCCATTGATGTGCTAATGCATTATAACTTTCAGCCTAGCCTGCCAGCGTTGCCAGGTCTGCTTATTATAAGCGACTTTGGGCTTGTTTCCCTGCAAAGTCACTTGTAAATAGGGATGTTCCCAGCGTTTTTTCTTCACTGACGTGCAGTGGTGTAAAGTAACTAGTACATTTACTCAAGTACTGTACTTAAGTACAATTTTGAGGTACTTTTACTTTACTGGAGTATTTCCAATTGTCTATACTTTTACTCCACAGCAATTATTTGAAATGTTTAGTTACTAGTTACTTTGCAGATATAAATCATAATAAAACATACATTAACCACTTTAGCCCTATTTTATACCTATATTTGAAACAAGACCAGGAGACCTGGTTCTGCCAGACCCCTAGTGGTTGAAATCTGAATGGCTGGGTAGGAAAAGAGGGACAGACCGACCGACCGACCGACAAAGCCTCCTGTAGGCCGACCCCCTGGGTCTGGCAAATAGCAGATCTACAAGCTCACAACGTGTTGTGGTGCGACGCGTTCTGAGCTTGTAGATTTTCAAACATTTTAGTACTTTTACTTTAAAAATCACACCCAGTGTGAAGTGGGCGGTGTGGTCACAGTGGTCATCACAGTGATGGAAGTTCACTTATAGAAAAGTAATATTGTGGACCAACCATTGTACACCCCTAACAAAAAAAAAACCATAAATGTGTTTTTTTTAAGTGCATAGTCCTATTTATAGGGCTATGCACATGTGTCATGTTTCACTAGCCAATCACAGTCCTGAATAGATAAAAAATAAATTGAAATTAACACCCAGAAAATAGGCAAAACTGAGCACAAGCCGGCCCAAAATCGGTGCGGTGGAGAGCTGGCTTTAGTCATGGCTGCCAATTCCCCCCTGATGTTGTGTGGGAGTTCTGACTGCTCCACACCGTACTGAATAACTGCTAGCTTGCATAGTGTCTTCAGTGTTGGAATTAAATCTAAGATGTACAGATTATCAGAGAGTTTGGAGTCTTTGTATCCTCCAAAGAGGATGATACGATCTCCCACCATGCAACAGCACATTCCATACCTCGGAGAAGGGCTGGTTCCCTTGAGCTCAACCTTCTTCCAGGAGAAGGTCTCTGAATTGAATTTCCACAGATCACTGTGCCAACTGATCCCACCATATACAGTATGTACAGCTCTCCATTGTGGACAAAAGCTGAATGACCACAGTGGTGTTCTAGGAGAGGATGTGCAGAAGGTGTGATCAGCCAGCTGTTGATCTCTGTGTCAAACACTCTGACGTTGTTGTAGAGGTCCCCCGGGTCCCCCCACCCCCCAAATACAAATATCTTTGTCCTGATGATGGTGGCAGAGTGAAGGTATGAAGCAGGAGGTGGAATACCTCTGGTGTTAATTAAAGACCAGACCATTGTGTTGGTGTCCAACTTGTAGATGTCATTAGTGTGTCCAGTCAGCTGGGTGAGTCCTCCATGGACATACATGACCTTCTCCAAGACACAGGCTGTGTGGTGGCACCTCGCACCTGGAACAGTTCCAGAAACCCTGGGCTTCAACCATCTATGAGTGTCAACATCAAATGCATAAAGCACGTTGCAGTAAGGAAACCCTCCCCACATGTAGATATCTTCTATGAGTACAGCTGTGTGGTCTGTGCGCATGGAGGGGACCTCAAGGGGAGGCTCTCCTCTTCTAGTTGTCACTGGGGGCAACTTCATCCAGAGTAAAGACACTGTGTTGAAGATGTGCACTTCAATCTGATCACTGTTATTTTCCCCTCCAAAGCAGTACACCTTCTGTCTTACTGTGACAGCAGTAGGCTGTTCCTCTGGTCCTCCTCTCAGATGTACCGTCCAGCGTAACATTTCACACACCGGCACCACCGTCAAACAGTGTCACCAACTACAGTAATTACCCGTGGAAATTAAGTTGCTGAATGATGTTTTGTTTATCGGACAACTCATTTTAAAGGACAGTTACAGTGTGGCAGTATGATGTCATTGCATTGTGATGTCATTATGTAGAATAAACAGTGACGTCGGTAAAAATGTCAGGTGGCGCTTGCTGTAACTTCTCTGTTGAGTTTGGTTGGCCAATCGCGGTCCCGGATTCACTGCTTTTGTGGCCAATCGCGGTCCTGGATTCACTGCTTGGGTGGCTAATCGCGGTCCTGGATTCACTGCTTAGGCGGCATATTGCGGTCCTGGATTCACTGTTTCACTGACGAAATCCCGACTAGCCATATCTTTCCCCCAACTCCCACACCCCGCCCCCGTCTGCCGAAAGCCAATCCAAGGTGAGAACGAATCCACAGACAGCTAATCCACATTCCTAGATGCAGAAGAAGGACGAGCAGGGAATGGCAAGGATAAAAAAAATAAAAAAAATATTTGATAGATTTTTGCACTTGGTCAGCTTGTCCTTTTGTCATTCTATGGCATGTCATGATCTAGTAATTGTAGTAGTTATTTTACGTGACCCGCACGTCCATTTGGAAATCAGTTGGCTGTTGATTGCAACGAGGAAATCTTCATTACAATCTTTTCTAATTTGATTAGCTTACTGCCTTTTTTGTCTTCATTGTCCAGCTCCTGTACCGGACCTGCCAAAATAGACGGACTGTGGGCCTCCTTTCTTTAATATCCGATTTGATTGACTGATCTGATCATAACACGTAACGTTACAGCAAATCTCTTTGATTATGTTGATGGCCTGCCGTTATCATCGCATCTTATTCTTTACCGCATAGTTCTTTGGTGCAGTGTGCACATAACCGCATAATAGGAAAATGGCATTGGTCACGCCTCCACGTCTTAAATTAAGAAATAACACCAGGTCTTACCTTTGAAGTCCTTAATAGAGCCCTCTTGACTATGTCCAAGGTGCTGAAGAGGGCGGGGTTGAAATATAGCTTGTGTCATATGGACATTATTGTGTTAATTGGAACTTGACAAGAAGTTCATATCTGTGCGAAAATGCGCATTCTTGTTGTCAAAAAGCACGCATTGAGAAGCTTAGTGTTAAATGTATTATCAGCCACCTGTCACTATCGCTAGAGCTAAACGTGATGGCTATTTCACAACGTTTTTTAGTGTAAGTTTAAGATGTAAAGGCGGCGGTATAGGTCAGGGACATGCAGTGCGCTCTCAAGTGGTGGACTGCTATTCTTTAATTGCGACAACCTGAGTGAACTGACCAGAAGGACCTGGAAATATAGGCTATACTTTAATTCTCATAATTATTGACCCAGACATGCAGCTCACAACAACGTGTTGCTGATCCCCGCCCGTGTTGTGAGCTTGTAGATCAGATATTGTTTACAATGGAGCACAAACGGGACTGTCATTACTGATCGTGTATTATTTATGGGGGGGGTATTTATATTTTTTACACAATACATAACATACTGTAAGCTACATGTACATGTAGCCTATATGTGAGCTTGTAGATCTGCTGGATCTGGACTGTATTATTTATGGGGGGTTATTTACATTTTTACACAATACCTTGCTGAAGATCGAGCCCTTACATTTATCGAGGGCCTATGGCTGCACTGTTGCAGGTTACAGTGGTGTAAAGTAACTAAGTCTTACTCAAGTACTGTACTTCAGTACAGTTTGTAGGTATTTTTTACTTTCCTGGAGTATTTCCAATTTTCAATAATTTGACTTCTACTCCACTACATCTCAGCAGAGGCACACATTCTACTTTTACTCCACTACAATTATCTGAAAAAGCTATAACAATGATGGAAACATTCATTCACTCGGTGTCCCAGGTCTCTGATTAGAAGTTAGAATGACAGGTGACAGTCTTTCTAGGAGGATAAACAAAACAGCAGTACAAGGGGTTCTTGGAGACCTGAATGAACCCTGGACCCTTGAAGATCCCTATGTTGACTTTTGGTCCATTGGCTAGTATGGATGCAGCATAATAATCACACTCTGAATGGTCTATGGTTCCTCTACCTGGTCTTTAGAGTAGGGCGTGTCAACTCTCTGGCGGTCCCTGCAGGCCTGGAGTAAGATGTGTATGGCATTGAGCTGCAAGAGGATCTCACAGGCCATGCTGTCAAAAAAGGTGATGTTAGCCAACGCCGCAGATGCTAGCAGGAACACTTCCCCACAGGAGGCGGTCTCACACAACTCTGGAGATGAGGAAATAAACACAGACCCCAAAATAAATAAAAAATACATCAGAATAGATATTTTTTTCTTTTTTTAAGAAATACTTGGTAGACTGCTATGTGATTGGTTAGTTAGTTTAGTTTAGGGGGGTATAAGCATGAAGTGCGAAGGCTATATACGCACCCTTATTATCTGTTAGTTTTAGCCATTATGGTATAACTCCCAGGGCACTTTTTTTGTCATATTTTTTCCAAAACTTATTACAGTGGTAAAAGGGCAACAATAATGACCACGGAATATGAAGCTAAATAACCACCTGCTTTTGCTATGGCATGTTGCGCTCTCTGCTTGGGCCCCAGTATTGCAGCTTGCAGTTATACTTTTTCATTTTGTTTAGTTTGATTGCATTGACATCCTTTGTCAATGATATGTGAGACAACACAGGGATAATAAAAAAAACACAAAATGTGTTGATGAGTTTAACAGAACTCTGTCTAAGAAAAACTCTATAACAAGCAATTACTACTGTTAAGAGAAACCTTGGGCTTCATTGTTTACAGCACGCATGCACGCACACATTACACATTAATTGTGAAATAATTCTAAAGACATATCCTTCACAAAGCCAGGTAGTTCAACACTAGCATAAAGATTCTATTTGTATTTTCTCCTATCCAGAAAGAGAACGTGACATCACACCATTGTAAGTAATAGCGGCAAAACCTCACAAGATGGCACCACCTGTCCATTGAATCAATGGATGGGGCCCACCATGTGTTGCGAGGTGCTGCACTTTCTTGATTCTTCTCTACATCCTTCTATTCTGTTACGCACTTAGTAGTTTATATTCCGTCATTATGACTGTCATGCACTGAAAACAAGACCAGGAGACCTTTCTGCCAGACCCAGACTTCACATGACGTGTCAGCCTGTGTCTATGCCCATGTACGGACGAAAGGGGGACAGACTTTTATGGCTGGGGCCTAAGGACAAAGTGACCAAAACCTGTTTTTTGCCCATGTATGGAGAAAACAGGTACAAAACATGCCCATGTATGGACGAAAGGGGGACAGACTTTTATGGCTGGGGCCTAAGGACAAAGTGACCATGCCCATGTATGGAGAAAACAGGTACAAAGCCTCATGTAAGCCAGACCCCCTGGGTCCGGCAAATATAGGCTGATAGGCTGCTTTTGACAAGAGCAACACCGTTGTACGACAAAGTATAAAGCCTAATTGTCTCCGCCAGGCCGAAAGGCATGGCGAGAGAGTATGTTTTCCCCCCGTCCGTCCGTCCGTCCGTGTGTCCGTCCGTGTGTCCGTCCGTCCGTCCGTCCGTCCATCCATCTGTCTGCGAGCGGCTAATCTCCGAAACCGTTGGCCCGGTTGCTGCGAAACTGTGCACACACACTCCCTGGATGCCAATTCAGAACCTCTGCCCCAAATATTTTACATGGCCCTGTTATAGCGCCACCAGGAGGCCGATTTGTGCAAAATGTGTTTTTTGATATTACTCCTACAGATTGTATCCAAACATCACGCAAATCAGTACACAGTATCTCTATAGTCATGTGATCAACACGGATCTGTCTGGTTATCCATATCCTGATTGGCTAAGGTTGGCTTCCAAAGTTTGCAGGATTGGTCCATTTTGAACTATATGCCTCAAATCATGAACGCAGCTTGCGATTTCCGTGAAATTTCACACGCACATTCCCACTAGGCCGAGGAAGAAATGCCACTTGGAAATTTTCAAATCAGCCTCATGGTGGCGCTATAAAAGGCCAAATTGCGTTTTTAACTGTAACTGCACCGATCTGCGTGAAACTTTGCACGCATACTCCCTAGAGGCCAAGGAAAAACACCTGCCCTGCATTTTTCACATTAGCCTTTATAGCGCCACCAGGAGGCCGACTTATGTAAAACACATATTTTGACATTAAGCCTTCAGATTTTATCCAAATCTCATGCAAATCGGTACACATGATCTCTATAGTCATGTGATCAAGATGGATCTGTTTGATTTTTCATATTCCATCCTGATTGGCTAACATTGACATCTAAGGTTTGCAGGAGTGGCCCGTTTTGAAGAAAATGCTGCAAATGATGAACACAGCGTCCGATTGCGGTGGAACTTTGCACGTACATTTGCACTACGTTG
>NC_137610.1:8455881-8505881 GCF_963280865.1 Gymnoscopelus braueri
ACTTGATTTGTGCTCAGTCTGCTCACCATACTTTACAAGCTGCAGTTGTTTCAGGGAGACGTGCGGCTGTCATGTTCTTATGTAGCACATGACAGCATTGCCTAGATCTATTGCCTAGATCAGGGGTTCCCAAACTTTTCCATGTCAAGAACCGCCAGCCTCCGGCTGTGGCCCCCCATTAGCTAAATGGAATGGCACACTTTGAAAACCTGTGGCCTGAAGATGCAAGTGCAAGTTAAATGTTCTAACTGTCAGTCATCTTAATGTGTAGGCCTATATAGGGGCAAGGAGACTCATCACTCTTGTCTGAAGCTACAGTTAAAGTGCCAATATGTCACCAACCATCAATGGTTGAAAAAACACTTTCACTACTTTATCAACCAAAAACAAATTTCTAAATCGAATGTCATAAGTTATAACAATGGTCACACTTACAGTAATGAACAGTGTGCTTTTGAATATTCCCAGCATTCAGCTGTCTGCTGGTATTCATTTCCCACCCTGGGAGAACTTATGTGCTCCCACGAAACAAGTCACACAAGTGTTTCTTTGTCTGCTAAGCTCCTCGGTCTGTCTACTGATCCCTCACTCCGTGATCACAGGACTAGTTCTGCCGTGGGACTGAATCTCCTGCTGCTCGTAGCATGTTCACCTGTGAAAATAAACTGACATTCCAGCCATAACACTTTGCGAGAGGGATTGGATTAATGTGGGCAAGTCAGCATTCTAATAGGCTCCCTGTGAGCCTAAACATCTCCCTGTATCCGGCACAGTTCGAACATGGGCCGAATAATTTGAACTGAAGGAGGGCATACAGTTCACTCTATGGAGGACTGTATGATTCCATCTTAGGCCAGGGGCCAGTGACTCCAGAAGCAAACATCTTAAAAAACACAAAAAAACAAGAGCCATGATCATTGATGACTTTGTTGTGTTCATTGCCTTTATTTTGTGAAATGACTGCAGAACTTCATGTTGTACAATCACCACTGAGTATCATGATAGTATAGCTTTTGATAGAGTGTAGTAGTTACACCAATAGCGTGCATGTGTGTGTGTGTGTGTGTGTGTGTGTGTGTGTGTGTGTGTGTGTGTGTGTGTGTGTGTGTGTGTGTGTGTGTGTGTGCGTGTGCGTGTGTGCGTGTGCGTGTCTGTACGTGTGTGTTTCTTTTATTATCTTTATGAGGACCAAAAGTGACATGCGCCTAGTCACCATGAGTGAAAAGAGTCATTTTATGGTTAAGAAATACAGTACTTGGTTTCATGTTAGGCTTAGGACAAGACGAGGACAAGAATCACTAGACGTTTCACCTATAGGCCTACAGGACTAAAACTAAAAAAAGATTTTAGACTTTGCCCAACAACAATTGGATGTGCCAAAATGTTCTTCAATTAAACAAAGACAAAACTGAAGTAATCGTTTTTGGAGCCAAGAAAGACAGATTAAAAGTCAGCGCCCAACTCGGTAATGTTAAAAACCTCTAGCCAAGTCAAAATGCTTGGCGTAGTCATCATGAACTCAGACCTAAATTTAAACAGCCACATTAACACAATCACAAAGTCAGCCTACTATCACCTCAAAAATATAGCACAGGTTAAAGTATGTCTCAGCAGGATCGAGAAAAACGTGTCCATGCATTCATCCTCAGTAGACTTTCTGCCAGAGGCGTACGGTCATTGGGGCCAATGAGGCCATGGCCCGGTCTGTGTGAACCCTGCTTGCCCCTGTGTAGGGGCAAGATCCGCCAGGGGGAAAAAACAAAAAATCAACATAACGACATTAGCAGCCCCACAACCTTTAAGTCGCCTTTGTTTTCAAATGGGGCTAATTTGCATTCGGCCGAATTGTTAATGAGTGGCTATTAGAAAATCAGTTTCGACGTCAAACCGGTTCTCCATTGCGCAGAGACGAGCACCTCTCCATTCAGAAATGTATTAGAAGAAGAACCGTCGTCCAGAAACGCCCTGCCCCGCATCTAAACCGGCGGCCTCGGTCCGCGGAAAATATGGGGCAGTGTGTTTTGGGACGAGCGTTCCGTTTTCCACCCGGAATGGCTCGGTAATTCTCAATAGACTTATCAGCCGTTGTTATCAGCCGTTGTTCTGGCCCGGTCAACGTTAGAATTCACCTTACGCCAGTGCTTTCTGCCCTGCCAAGCCAAAGTGCAGTAACTACGTTTTTGGACACACACACTTATTTGTGTATCCCAAAGGTCAAATTAGCCTTCGTGATTTTAGGGGATGAACAATTACTTCAAGAACAGATGTACATTTATTGTAATATCACTTATATGCCGATATCTCATTTGGCTGACCAGCTGAATCACTTTTAAACCCACTTTTCAGTGATTTTTCCCCCCCGTAGTTACTGCACTTTGGCTTGGACTGTAGTGGACAGTGTCTTTACAGGTCTCCCTAAAAAAATACATCAGACGACTGCAGTTGATTCGGAACACTGCTGCTCGACTCCTTACTAATACCAAGAAAGTGGAGCATATCCCTCCAGTTCTTAAATCCTTACACTGGCTCCCTGTGTGTCAAAGAATTGATTTCAAAATACTACTGTTGGTCTATAAAGCTTTAAATGGTTTAGGGGCCACAGTACATTTCTGATCTTGTATGATATCATGAACCATGCAGACCTCTCAGGTCATCTGGGAAAGGTCTGCTTTCTGTTCCTACAACCACACACATAAACATAGCAAGCAGCATTTAGTTTTTATGCACCACAAATCTGGAACAAACTAGCCTGGGACCAGACGAATCTGCCAGTGCAAAAAAAAAAATGCCCTCAGCGATTTGGGTCTGGCACCGCTCCATTGTGAATCCATGTCCTGCTCCAGAAGTCTGGGGTGACCAATCAGGGCCCAGTGTTCAAATATGGGAGACTGTGATTGGTAGTTGGTTGTAGGTCTAACCAATTGCGTCCCGAGCCATTGTTTTGATCGCGCCCCCTTGGAAAAAAAACGTCCTCATAGAGGCACCAGACTCATATCCACGCAGTGATATAGTCTGGCTACGCGAGGCTAGGTACAAACTCCTATAAAACTGCAGGTCTGCTGCCACTCTTATTTCTTAGCTAAAGACCTTTCTTGTTTGCTGCTTGATTTAGTTATTTTTCTTTTTTATATTTTCTTTTCTCCTCTGCACTGTAACTGTATCTTTGTTTTATGCATCCTAATGCCATTTTATAATTGTATTATTGTTTCCTTCGCTTGATGTTTTGTGTAAAGCACATTGAATTGCCTTGTTGTTGAAATGTGCTATACAAATAAAATTGCATTGCCTTGCCTTGCCCAAGAACTAAGTGAATAAAGTAACGGCACACATTATCTTCTTTTGGGAGAGAGAAGTGTGATGGATATAGATGGGTACTGTGCAGTGGTGGAAAAAGTCCCCTTACTTAAGTAAAAGTATCAATACGGCAATGTAGAAATACTCTGTTACAAGTAAATGTCCAGAATTCAACATTTACTTGTACCAAAAGTAGAAAGTACTCCTTATGCAGAATGTCCCATTTCACAAGTTTTCAAATGTATACAATTATTTAGAAAATAGCAGATCTTCAAGCTCACAATGCGTCGCATCTTTAACGCATTGTGAGCTTGTTGATCGGCTATTTTCAAATGGCCAAAATGTATATAGGGCTGAAGTGGTTAATGTATGTTTTGTAATAATAATAATAATAATAATAATAATAATCCAAATCTAAAAAGTAACAAGTAACTCAAGTTTTCAAATAATTGTAGTGGAGTAAAAGTACAATATTTGCCTCTGAGATGTAGTGGAGTGGAAGTAAAAGTATTGAAAATCGGAAATACTCCAGTAAAGTAAAAGTACCTCAAAATTGTACTTAAGTACAGTACTTGAGTAAATGTACTTAGTTACTTTACACCACTGGTACTGTGCGTGCGTGCACTCATCACTTGCAGGTAGGCCTATGTTTGTACATGTATGTGTATGTGAGTGTACGTGATTGCACCTTGTCCAGCTGGCTGATGCCTTCTTCCACACAGCAGATGGAGGCCACAGTCCTCAGGGCATGAGCGTAGAGCTCACTGAAACAGTCCTGTCTGCAGATTTTAAACAGGGCCACCACCGCGCCTTCCTGTAAATAAATACAAAGATTATAATCCTGAGTGAGAGGGTATGGATAAGATCAAAAGATAAAAAAAAGTCTAAACAGAGTAATCACAACTTTTCATCAATTAAAAGCAATTACAACTTTTTTTTAAAGTATTTCATAAATAAAATGAAAAAATCGAATAATTTCCATAAATAAATAGAAAAAAGGTTTAAGATGTAGTCAAAATATCAGATCTACAAGCTCACAATGCGGCGCTAAGCTAGTTTAGGTCCCAAACAAACGTCTAATTTCTGATTTCTGACACGACATTCACATCGACAAACTGATGAGTAGAAGCAATGATCTTATGCCAAAAAAGGTGTGAATATATTCAATAAATTACTCCTCGCTAGACCTTTCAATCAAGCCTAAGTCAAAGCCAGCGTGCAACCTAGCAGAACTCAATATGATGGTCAAAATGTATTTTGGTTGCCTTTTAGTCTAATTGGTTACAGTAAATGAATCCGTTAATTCAAACTTTATGGTAAAACCAGGCCAAACATATTTTACTGGGAAGTAAAATAGTGAACAGAAAAATAAATACATTTCCCATCCATAAAGGCCACATGTTTTCCTTGGGATGCAGATTAACATGGTATAAATAAACAAAAATAACATAATCTAAAAGTAGAGCCATTCTCTGACAAAAACACATGCAGGGGGGGATTGAATTCCATTCACTGCGGATAGGTAGAATTACACGAATAAAGAAGAGGCTCTGTAACTACCACCATTATCCTATAATATGGCCATTATAGCGGAGCTGGAATGTCTCATACGCCACTAAGGCTGCGCTGCCACAGGCTTGAAGTGGCTAATCGTACTGCCCTCATATCTGACCATTCCCTCTCTTGTTTTCTCCTACATAACAGGCCTGCCATCCCTGAGAAAA
This sequence comes from Gymnoscopelus braueri, assembly GCF_963280865.1. Classification (NCBI taxonomy): domain Eukaryota; kingdom Metazoa; phylum Chordata; class Actinopteri; order Myctophiformes; family Myctophidae; genus Gymnoscopelus; species Gymnoscopelus braueri. The sequence continues at coordinate 8,460,900 of NC_137610.1, forward strand.
AGCACCAAAGGTGCGGGTCTCTCTCCTCTCTGAGAGAGATTTTGATAGATCATTTTAAACTCCAAAGTGCATCACACATGATAAGCTATGGAGGCTTGTGGCCTTGTTGTCTTTCTGTGACGCAAATGTTGGTTTAGCGCCAGTGGAAAATGATGACGTCTGACAGAGACTCTGACAAGAATGACAGAATGAACAGTCAGTTTGGAGTATTCTCTTGTAAAACATCTGACAAACAGGAGAAGAAAATACTGTAATTGTGCAATTTATAGGAGAGTTGGATATACAGTATCTCCTTGGGACAGATCAGGTACCAAGGCTCAAAATGCAAATTTAAAGGAGTAGTTTTACCCAAAAATGCCTTTTTCTCCATCATTTACTCACCCCGTGATGGCTTGAATACAAGGAGAATTTTTGTTTGTATACATTGTATACATTGTGAGGATTGTTTGGGAGTTCATAAACAGATTTTGTATATTGTCTTACTGTTGTTAATGTTGGCCTTCTCATTTTACTTCAATTCATCAAGTGTTTTAAATTTTTTGGGGGGATTCTTCATTCACCGTAAAGGAATGTTGTATATACCAAAAAAAAATCTCCTTGTATTCAAGCCATCATGGGGTCAGTAAATTATATTTAGAAAAGTTATGTTTATGTGAACTTTTCCATATTTGAACAGACAAACACAATATAAAAACACTGCTTTCCAGTGATCGTCCAAACATTCTGGCACTGGTGGCATTTCAGAGATGCCTTCAACAGACACATTCACTGTGGGTTCCAAAATGATAAACGTAGGTGATCTGTAACTACAAAGCCACTCACTTTGCCTGCTACTGCAATACGAAATCAAACGCACACTGGCGTCAAATCAACAAGTGCCTTTCTTAATGGAAAGACTCCACATCATCCCATACAGCCAGCGATAAACAGAGAAACAGGTTTATTGCAAGTAAAGATTTTACACAACAATGAACTGCAACAGGGACTGCACCAAAATGTGTTGACGTGATAAATGGCTAAACTTGCCGGGCTTGATTGTGTAAGGAGGGTGAATTTGATGGAAATGACAGAACTGTGGTTTTCTGATGCGGTCATGAGTGTAAAACAGAGGAACAAAGGAACAAGCGCAACAGGTTGTGAAATGCTGAAAGCAGGAGCAAGTTTGTGGAGGCGAAAACAAACCATTTTTGAGAGGAAATCTATTATGACTACAGGAAATGAGCTGTAATGGATATAGGCGACCGATTTCTGTGTTCCTCAGTCGCTAGTTTGTGAATAAAATTAATTTCAGCCAAAATGTTAAGATCGTTGAAAGTTCCTGACAATGAAACCACCTTCATGGGGAGGGGGAGGGAGGGGGGAAGAGAGAGGGGGGAGAGAGAGAGAGAGAGAGAGAGAGAGAGAGAGAGAGAGAGAGAGAGAGAGAGAGAGAGAGAGAGAGAGAGAGAGAGAGAGAGAGAGAGAATCAACCAAAGCTAACCTTCTTCGCCAGACAATAACCATCAGTCAAGAGGCGTGTAAAGGGACAGGCTAAGACATACAGCAGAGAGTATATTACAGCACAAATAGCAGGCAGCAAATAAATACACATTCAGGAAAGGAGAGAGGCAGACAGACAGACAGGGAGAGAGAGAGAGAGAAATTGAAACAGAGAGAGAGCTCGACAGCCTGTGTCCTTAGATGATCTAATCAGAGTAATAGAAATTATCTTCTAAATGTCCATGTGCATTGTATTTATGAATGTTTCTGAACGGCCTCCACCTCCTCCCAGGTATTTTAAATGGGGGGAATGTGATATATTGTCCCCTGCATGTCATTGGACTATTTACTACTGCATTACACATTCACCCAACAAAATCTCTCATTGTCAGGTTGAAAACCGCCTGTAATTGTTTAGGAAAAGAGGGTGAAGAGCATGCTAATTTTCCCAGCGGCAGAATGGACTAGAGCAGGGGTCTTCAACGTTTTTCAGGTCAAGGACCCCCTAGCTGAGAGAGAGATGAAGCAGGGACCCCCTCTATATTGTATAAAATTGTGTTGCAGATTAAACTTCTTTTTTTTTTTTACTTGGCCTGCTCTTTTTTCCCTCTACACCAAACCTCTAAAGTTCTCCCCAGAAAAGGGATGCTAGGGTTCAAGTGGTTAATGTAAAAAAAGAGTCTAGGACTAGAGTCTAGATAAGACTCTTGTCTCTAGACGTACTTTAACGTCGCATAACGGAAGATACCGGGTTTGAACCCGGGGTTGAAGCCCTTGAGCTCACACCCTTGCGTGCCTGTCCAAGAAATGGATCAATTCTAAAATGACTTTTTGGGTTTGGGGTTTTTAATCAGAGGTGGCTGGATGGCTAAGCTGTTTTGAGCGTCTACGATGGAATTAGAAGATCACACATTTGAACACTTCACTTTCATTTGCTCTGAATGAGAGCATCGGCTAATGTAAATGCTAAAAATATGAATATATCGTCATTCATGACAGAGATACAATTAAACGCGCTGCCACCGCTCGAGGGGAATTCAACTTGAATGAACTTGAAAGTTACTCTCACAACAACAATGACCACATGAGCATTAAATTAAAAGTAAACCACCAAAATTGCAGTTACAGTGGAGTGGGGACAGAGACAAGTGGGATGTGCCAACATGGACACATTTAGATCCTTATCCATCAACCCCAGCTGTAAAACACAAAGAGAACTCACTCTACATCATAATAGTGTTTTCTTTTCATCTAATGTTGCCTGTTTGATGTATGGACTATGACAACTATGGTCCTAATATCATGCTAAGAGGAAATCTGCTGCCAATTCATTGATTTTTCTTATTATTTGTTTTAGATTTTGCAGTCGTGTCTTTTCAGTTTTTCTGGTTGAATTGAAAAGCTGTGTAAACCTTGTCTTTAAAAAGTGATATCCAAATAGAGTGGAATTACTGTCTGAAACAGGAATGGGATTGATCTTTTTTGTGAATTTGTTATTTGCTAATACATAGGCTGGTATGGTTGTGTAATACCAACTAACCAGATATCTGAAGTACCAGGTTGTGTTTTACTACATCAATATAATCCAGATAGTGGCAGGTAGGCTGTAATCCTAAGTCTTTTGATAAATGGTCAGCTTAATAGGAGGAAGGGAGGAGAGATGAAGGCAGAGATGAAGGAATGGAGGGAGGAGGTAGAGTAGATATGGAGGGAAAGAGGGAGGGAGGGATGGAAGCGTGTGAGATTGGTTGGCGGAAATGTTGCATCTCCGTCCGTACAAGCAGTTAGCTAATGACAGTGAATAAGCAGACAATGGTAACAGAGGATGAAAGTTACACACCCCATAGACAGAGATGGGTGGCAGATAATCAAAGAGGAAGAAACAGATAGGAGGGAGGGATAAGATGGAGTGATAGAGACGGAGAAAGACGTGTGGAAGCGATGAGCATAAACAAAAAGAGATAAAGAAGTAAAGACAGAATGATAGAGGAAGACAGAGACAAATGGGAAGACAGGGTCTTAAGAAAGAGACTGAACAGTGAATTCAGAGGCCAGGTGGCAGATGTTTAGTGTTGGGTATTCATTATTGGCCCCCATTGGCAGGTAGATGTCCTTTTCGTAGTCCTACGAAAAGTGTCTCTGTGAAGGGACCGGAATGGGTCATCTCACTGATCAATGTTCACTCCTAATGGGAGCTGACAATATTGATTTGATGATCTGCAGCAAGGGAAGAGTGTGTGTGTGTGTGTGTGTGTGTGTGTGTGTGTGTGTGTGTGTGTGTGTGTGTGTGTGTGTGTGTGTGTGTGTGTGTGTGTGTGTGTGTGTGTGTGTGTGTGTGTGTGTGTGTGTGCGCGCGCGTATATAATCCTATGCACCTATGCACACATGCATGCACGGTATGATTTTTATACAAATGTATTTTTATATGCAGTAAGTATGTTAATGTGCGTGTATTTATGAGCCTGTATGTGTATGACATTTGTGCATCTGTATGTTAATAAACTTTATTTATAGAGCACTTCTCCAAGCTAAGTTAAAAAATGCTTTACATAAAACATGATTAAATAAAATGTGCAGTGAGGATCAAACAATCTAACACAATAAAAATTATGGCAAGGCCTTTCAATAAAGGTATTAGTAGAGGCCCTAGGAGGGGTCCACGCGCGACTGCTTATTTTTTTTTCTAGTTTTGATTTTTGGCATCCATAGGACCTCTAATATTGGGATTTTGATGATCCCAAGAAAAAAAGTGGTCCCAAGTGTGTTTTTTTCAATGTTTTATTACCCCTATGAGACCTGGGAGATGGCTGGCTGGAACGCCGGCGAGAGTGTCTTTCGGAGACTGTGGAACGCTCAAATTTAGACGTAGCCCAAAGATAGAGATACCATTTGATTCCAGACAACCTCAGGTTTCCAATGAGAGCAACCTTTTCATGCTACCTTGTCAGGAAGGGGGCTAAATACCTAATGATTCAAAGTTAAGACAACATTTTGGTGAGGGAAAAACGACCATCACCATTTTCCAAATGGTCCCTTGAGCTATCACCTCAATATATGTGAATGGAAATGGGTTAAATGGATACCTACAAGCCTCCCCTGTACAGACATGTCAAATTTATGCCAATCTCATGCAGTTTTGGGCAAGAACCATGCAGTGTTTTGCATGCAGTACAAATATGTAATTTCCGCCTATTGTAAAAAGGAGACCACTTTACTGCATCTATAGCTGTATGAGACCACTGTACTGTATCTATAGCTGCATGAGACCACTGCACTGTATCTATAGCTGTATGAGACCACTGTACTGTATCTATAGCTGCATGAGACCACTGTACTGTATCTATAGCTGCATGAGACCACTGTACTGTATATATAGCTGCATGAGACCACTGTACTGTATCTATAGCTGCATGAGACCACTGTACTGTATATATAGCTGCATGAGACCACTGTACTGTATCTATAGCTGCATGAGACCACTGTACTGTATCTAGACCACTGTGCTGAATCTATAAACCACTGTACTGCATATATAGACCATTGTACTGCATTTATAGACCACATACATTGACCACTGTACTGTATCTAATATAGACCACTATACTGCAACTCAACACAACTTAAAACAAATATTTATAAAGCACATTTAACATGACCAGGTCACCCAAAGTGCTGCACAGGTCGCCACGAAGGCTCGGTAGATGCAGTACAGTGGTCCACAGTTGCACTAGAGTAGTCTACAGATGCACTCGAGTGGTCTACAGATGCATTATAGGCGTCCACAGTGGTCTACAGATGCACTAGAGTGGTCTACAGACACACTAGAGTGATCTACAGATGCACTAAAGTGGTCTACAGACACACTAGACTGGTCTACAGATGCACTAGAGTGGTCTACAGACACACTAGAGTGGTCTACAGATGCACTAAAGTGGTCTACAGACACACTACACTGGTCTACAGATGCACTAGAGTGGTCTACAGACACACTAGAGTGGTCTACAGATGCACTAGAGTGGTCTACAGACACACTAGAGTGGTCTACAGACACACTAGAGTGGTCTACAGATGCACTAAAGTGGTCTACAGACACACTACACTGGTCTACAGATGCACTAGAGTGGTCTACAGACACACTAGAGTGGTCTACAGATGCACGACAGTGGTCTACAGACACACTAGAGTGGTCTACAGATGCACGATAGTGGTCTACAGACACACTAGAGTGGTCGACAGACACATTGTAGTGCATATGTAGACCATGTACTGCATCTGTAGACCACTGTCGTGCATCTGTAGACCACTCTAGTGCATCTGTAGACCACTCTAGTGCATTTTTTAGAAAAATATTTTCGCTCCCGTTTTCGGATTATTACGGTCATTTCCGGGTCGCGCGGCCCAATTATTAGTTACGTTAATGTTTGGGCTGGGATGCTTACCAGCAGGGGCCTCAGTGCGGCTGCAGAGTTCATGTGCAGGGCTGGGCTGAAACAGTGAAACGCTCCCCCCCCCCCCCCCCCCCCCCCCCCCCCCCCCCCCGTTGACAAAACGGCCCAGGGGGTGGTGGACCGGTCCGGACCAAAATGCCAGGGCTGAATTTTGGTCCCAGTCCGGCCCTGTATCTCTATCTTTGGGCTACGTCTAAATTTGAGCGTTCCACAGTCTCCGAAAGACACTCTCGCCGGCGTTCCAGCCAGCCATCTCCCAGGTCTCATAGGGGTAATAAAACATTGAAAAAAACACACTTGGGACCACTTTTTTTCTTGGGATCATCAAAATCCCAATATTAGAGGTCCTATGGATGCCAAAAATCTAAACTAGAAAAAAAAAAAAGCAGTCGCACGTGGACCCCTCCTAGGGCCTCTACTATATGTTTTTGTCTCCGCCAGGCCGAAAGGCATGGCGAGAGAGTATGTTTTGCCCCCTGTCCGTCCGTCCGTCCGTGTGTCCGTCCGTCCGTCATTCTGTCTGTGGACAGGAGGCCGATATGTGCAAAACATATTTTTTGACAGTACTCCTACAGATTTTGTCCAAAAATCCCGCAAATCGGTACACAGTATCTCTATAGTCATTAAACAAAACAGGTCTTTCAGATTTTTCATATTCCATCCTGATTGGCTAAAAATGGCTTCCAAAGTTTGTAGGAGTGCTCGGTTTTGAACAAAATGCCTCAAATCATAAACACAGCATGCAATTTCCTTGAAATTTTGCACGCATATTTCCACTATGCCGAGGAAGAAATGCCTCTTGAACATTTTCAAATCAGCCTCATGGTGGCGCTATAACAGGCCGATTCGTGTTTTTACCTATAACTGCACCGATCTGTGTAAAACTTTGTAAGCGCACTCCCTAGAGGTCAAGGAAAAACCTTTGCCCTGCATTTTTCACATCTGCCTTTTATAGCGCCACCAGAAGGCCGACTTATATTTTTAAAAAAAAATTATATTACTCCTTCCGATTTTATCCAAATTTCACGCAAATCGGTACACATGATCTCTATAGTCATGTGATCAAGACGGATGTGTTTGATTTTTCATATTCCTTCCTGATTGACTAAGATTGACATCTAAAGTTTGCAGTTGTGGCTTGTTTTGAACAAAATGCCGCAAATCATGAACGCAGCGTCCGATTGCGGTCAAACTGCACGTACATTCACACTATGTTGAGGAGCAAATGTCACCCTTTTCACATTGGCCTATTATAGCGCCACCAGGAGGCCACAATAACCTACCTGACCTGTTGGAGACCTGTGCTCCGAGGAGCACTTTTTCTAGTTTTTAATATATTTATTTCTTGGGCTTTTCTGCCATTATTGATAGTACACAGTAAAGACACAGGAAACAGGGAGATAGAGACAGGGAGTGACACACAACAAAGGTCGGCAGGCTCGGGAATAGAACCCGCGACTTGCTGTCAAGCTGCATTAGAGCCTATATGTGGTATGCACCTTAACCGCTAGGCCAGCGGCGCCCCAGATAAAGGTACGTTTTAAGGAGAGATTAACAAAGGAAACAAACTACCCCCCCCCGTCCTTACACCCTCAATCGGGCAAGGAAAATAGTCAGCTCAGGAACAACCAGCAGGTTCCCATCTGAGGACCTCAGGCTCTTGTGTGTAGTGTATACCTTTGTGTAAGATTAGCCTTTGTGCATGATTGTGCGTGCGTGCGTGCGTGCGTGCGTGCGTGCGTGCGTGCGTGCGTGCGTGCGTGCGTGCGTGCGTGTGTGCGCATGCCATCAGGAACAGTCTTATCAGGGCATCCTGGAAGCGGTCAGTGAACTAATGGCCGTTTGAGACTGTCTGGATGTCCTGTCTTATCTCAGGGTGGAAGAGCATTTTTGGAGACACATAAGGACAGATAGAGACCTCTTTAGAGTCGTAGTGTTGACGTCAATTCGGGACTTTCAGAGTGCATCGACATCCTTTTTATCCTTGTCTATGGTGAAAATGAATGTGACGTTTTGGATCCCCTTCGTGAAGGATCGTGCTCATTACACGAAACGGTGGTGTCCGTGAGCACGGGAGACGTGCAGATACAAAAGAGAGGGGTTCGCTTAAAACTGAGAGAGACTGCTGTATAAGAAAAGGGGATGTGCCTAAACTGCGGAAACATGGCCAACACAGTGGGCATGCACAGTAGAATCAGGTTAATTTAAAGTTGCAATCTGTAGGTTTATGACGTATACCGGGTATTCAAAATCAGGTCTCCAACGCGGGAGACCAAACATCGACCGCTCAGCAAAGACGCAATAGGCTCTATGCACAGCAGCCATATTGGAAAGAAATTGGGCCTCTTCCTTCACAGGTGTTACCAATGATACTAATGAAGGCTTTTTCCATTCTGGTCAAACAGAGTCAGGGTGCTGAATGTTGTGCATGTTGACTCACTGGAAACACTTTGCTACACCAGTGGGTGTGGTCCAGGGACCCTCATGGTTCCTTGAGGGGGTTCCAAATGGCCTCTTACAGGTGTGTAACTCTGAGAGTGTACAAATGGAACCAAATGGACCCGTAAGGGTCCATTTGGTTCCATTTGTACACTCTCAGAGTTATGGGGGTCCTTGAAATTAAAAGGTTTGAGAACCACTGTGCTACACTAAATGGAACAGAGCCTTCATTAGAATCATTGGTAACACCTGTGATTGGAAGTAAGGAAGAGGGCCAATTTATTTCCAATATGGCTGATGTGCATAGAGCCTATATCCCCGCTTGAACAGGTGAGATATTGAGCATATGAGCTTCGAGCAGTACTACTTGTCAACCAGTAGATGTCCTAGCTGACACCATTGTCAAAATTCCTCGGTGGAAGAGTCAGGAGACCAGATGTGCTAGTAATTATCCCATTAACATACTCTAGCATAAAGATTGGTTAAATTGACCAAAAGTGATGCATGGGCCCTCTCAGAGTTGAATAAACACAGGATTATACAGCGATGTTGTTTTTCCCAGGATAGCTGGGGATGACTTCCGCTGAGATGCCTGTAATTTTCTGAGACAGGGGGAAGGGTTGCGCTCGTTTTGCTTCACGATACAAACGATTCCTTCAACCATTATGGTTTGCCAACTCAGACGCCGCACAAGGCCTTCAGCTGGGAACTCACTATTGGTAGCTCGTGTGCTCCTCACAAGCCTCAAGGCCTTGCTGTCATATCAGCACGCCTGCCTGGAGGGCACTAAAACTAAACTATAATGAAAAATCCAAAACTATTATAACCTTGCTGGAGAGTTAATAAAACAAGCTCTCCTTTGCCACAGCCATCCGTGGAAAAACAATGTCGAATGTTACTGAGTGTACAGCACTTTGGTTCAACACTGTTGTTTTAAATGTGCTCTATAAATAAAGTGGATTGGATTGGATTACTGCAAGGCTAACGTACAGTATTAAATGAGCCCCACCTTGGCTATGATGCTGCACAGCTGAGGTCCATCCTGTGTGAGGGACAGCAGGTTGCTGATTGCACTGCCAATGGTGTACACGTTGTCTGAGGACTCGATCTGTCTGATCAGCACCTGTAGGGAAACAAACAGGATGACCACTTAAATTAACCTTATATTGTGTACAGTGAAAACGGACCTGAGTTACAACTGCACTTGGACCGCTTTTTTCCCGTCTGCACCGAATATATTCGCCAAAAAGATCCGATCTACAAGCTTGTAGTTACATTAACACTCAGGGCTTTACAGTGTACTGTGCAGGTCTCATTGTCAGACCCTGGATGTATTATTAGTGATTATGTAGTCAGCATATTTAGTGGTTGAGCTATCATATTGCCCTTATTGTCAAGAGTTATTTGTTTTGAAATGAACTTGACTGGTTTTTCATGTCTGTGATAATGTGAAGTATTGCAAGTAAGAACCCACCTTACCATTTAGTTGCATGTGACTTACAATAATTAAAACAATGGTAAAAGATTTGAACTTTATATCAATAACACAGACGGACGGATGGACGGACGGATGGACGGGGTGCAAAACACGCCTTCGGCCTGGCGGAGACAATAAACCTGATTGTAATGGCTCAGTAAGTCCTTTAGATATAATAACAACACAAAACAATAAATGGACAACACAAATTATCTTCCTGGCATGAACACCAAACACCAAACATAAACCTTCCCTGTGTATTGCAGTCCTATTACTATCAGGGCTGAACAGGCGCGCGGGAAGTCCTTAATACCTAGGGGGGCTGTGCGTCGGGGGGGACTCCGGGGCGCGCGCGATTTTTTTTGCGATTTTTTTTGGGGGTTTTCTGTGTTTTTCCCCACACAAAAAGGCAGAAAGACAGTGTAAACACCAGGTTGAAGTTCATCCATGACCGTAACAGACTGCTATGATCCATAAAATATATATATATTATAAAAAATAAAATAATTTTTTTTTTTTTTTTTTTCCCCATCACCAGGGGGGCTGCTCCCATCACCAGGGGGGCTGCAGCCCCCATAGCCCCCCCCTTCCCGCGCCACTGGGGCTGAATAAGGGATTAATTGGAGCAGAATGTCAGATCTATTTCGTTTATTGTACCTTACTCCTCAGTGACACAGTGATGATGTCATCTTCCATTAGAGGGGAAATAATAGTGAGCACATGTTTACCTCTCTATTCAGCCTGCCTCTGATAACTGGATGAGGGTGGTAACTTTTAAAACCATGTGGAGTGGATTGATTTTGGCATATAGTTCAAAGTGGGCATGTGTTTTGTGTGTGTGTGTGTGTGTGCATGTGCGTGTGCGTGTGCGTGTGTGTGTGCGTGTGCGCGCGCGTGTGTGTGTGTGTGTGTGTCCTTGAGGATAGTAAAACCATGAACAAACCGTGTGGGGACATCGTGTGGGGACATCGTTCTGAGAAAATGTTTAATGTTTAGGGCAACAACAACAAAAAAGAGTTGGAGTTATACAGCATGTGTGTGTGTCCTATACATTGTATTTATATAAAAAATGTGTGTGCATGTCTGTGTGTGTTGTGTGTTTGTGTATCTGTCTATGTGGCATTAAAGAAAACAAAAAGAAAATAATAATAATAGCGCTGGCACACTAATATGATTTAAGGACATACATCTCTCTCTCTCTCTCTCTAGGTCGTCCTCAGACGAGCCCTCCATCCAGGACATACATCATAGCATTAAAAGCAAATAAAACTGTTTAGAAATATGGGCGCACGACACGTTCCACCAGAGGGGTGAGAGCAAGAGAGGGAAAAAGCAGTTATTAAAGGGATATTTCACTTTCAAACATGTTTGGGGTCATTTTTACATTACATCTGTGAACACCTCAGACAGTTTTTAAGTTGCTCGATTCAGTATTTAGATATTTGATATTCATTCAGACACGCCCCCTTCCTATACAAACCCATTGTAATTTCAAACTCCATTTTAACTATGTTAGATTCAATAAAAAATACATGTCCTTGGTTCTGGTGACTGATATTGGCCTTCTAATGCGTGAGTGTTTTTTCATTTATTTTGTATCATTCTTTTGGAAAATGTAAAAAAGTCATATAAAAAGTAATTGAAAAACCACAGCCCCCTCACATATAAGGAGGACAATATCAGTCACCAGAACTTGAAGTTACAATGGGTTTGTATAGGAAGGGGCGTGTCTGATAAAATGAAAATACTGAATGAAGCAAATTAAAAACTATCTGGGGTGCTCTCAAAAGCCTGAGTAGACGTTAAAATTACCGATAACAACTAAGTGAAAAGAAGGGGAGGTTTTGGTTCACCTCATACCTGGATCTCATTGGCCAAGGCCATGTCAATCATGTTGCTGAAAGAGTCACTGACATCAGTGAGGATCTCATGAATGGCCTCCCTCATGGACTTGAGGAAGTACTCATCTTCTGTATGAAGGCATCTGGAGATGGCAGAAGAACATGTGAATGAGCTCCTTTTGTCATAGTGGCTCCTGAACCGGCTTTTGTATATATAAAACTGTATCAAAATCTACAAAGTAACTAGTAACTAAGTTTTCAAATAATTGTAGTGGAGTAAAAATTAGCCTCTGAGATGTACAGTAGTGGAGTAGAAGTAAACATATTGGAAATTGGAAATGCTCAAGTAAAGTACAAATACCTCAAAATTGTGCTAAAGTACAGTATTTGAGTACTTAGTTACTTTCCACCACTGGGTTTGGTGTGTGTGGTTCAGGACTGACAAGCTATATATTGAATACATTAATATGTTCCATACTTTCATATGTTCTTTAGTGTGTGTTTTTACCTCTCTGTAATATTGGTCAGCTCCATGCACTTATCAAGTAGAGATTTCTCATGCTGCAGAGTGACATAAAGAAAAAGTCCTTGTTTAGACATGAGTCCTCAAAACAAGCCAAAGCACTTTGATTAATCTAATTAGACTTGACATCTATATGCTATAGTTGACATCTATAGCATTGATGTTAACTTAGAGATTTCTAATTTCTATTTTGTATTATTGTTATTGTAATATAATGGATAAATGTCTAATAATAATAACAACAACAATAATGATAATAGTAATAATAATAATAATAATAATAATAATAATAATAGTAATAATAATAAGAACAACAACAATAATGATAATGATAATGATAATAATAATGGTGCATCACACACACACACCTTCTGCATCTCTGGCGGTGTGTTGCGGGCCGCCCCGTACTCGTGCACCAGCGAGCGCACATGGCAATTGGCGCGCACAGCCGTGCTGTGGACCCTCTGCCAGCGGCCCTTCTCCAGCCTCTGGAACATCTTGCCCAGCTCTGTGCTCACCACCAGCGCCCGGCGGAGCAGCGTCTGGAGGTTGTTCCTGGCCACGTGGTCCCCTCCGCCACCGCCCCCGCCGCCGAGCACAGACGAGCCCACGATCAACTCCCCTTGCTGGGCGTCCTCCTCCACCCCGATGGGCTTGGCCTGGAGGACACACATGCACTCCACCTCGGTCATGTGGCGGAGGTCCTCCATCCAGCGCTGCACCGAGTCCACCTGGAGGGACTGCATCCGGCTGCTGTGAGGGCCAGAGGGTGGGAAGGAAAGGAAGGACATTTTTTATTAGATAAACTTTAAATCAGTGGACTCCAATTGGTTTCATTTCAAGGATCTGTTTGCATTAGGCCACGGACTCCCATTTGATTTTTTTTCTGGGACCCTAATCTACACTGTCCAACCCTATAGCGGGCCCCATCTTCAGCCTAAGTGCAATTATCATTGCTATTTTCCAACCAAAGCAGCGCCCAGCGCCCACGCAGGGCCGCATTAACCGTGGAACTTAGTGGAACTTGTGTTCCACGGCCCGCAGCCTGCAGGGCCCTGTGAGAATGATAGACAGTTTAGACACTGTAGTTATAGCAGAAACAGACTGTTGGAAAGGCTGTGCTGTGCCCTGTGTCTGTGCAGTGTGACTGTCAGCGCCGCTCGTGCTGGTGGTGGCACATGCACCGAACGCACGTGCGGAGCGCATTCATTCGCTGGGCGCGCGAACGCACCCGATATTGTGCGCCCACGTTGAATAAATAAATACTAAATGATCTTGCACCTATGTAGTACCCATAGGTGTGAGTCTGTGTGAGGTGTGGTCTGGTGGAATCAGGGCACAACGAAGAAGTGGGGCTTGGCAGCGCAGTATGCGAGTGTGGCGAGCCTGAGCAGACTGCCGAACCATGGACTGTTAAAGAATATGTGGACTAAGGGATCGTGACGTCACCCATTGGTTTCTACAGACCTGTTTTGAAGCCACTATAGCTCAGCGAAAAATGGCAACAAGTACAACCGCAGCCAGTGTCAGTGGGCAGGGAGCTAGGGGTGGGTCTTCATTTAGTACAACTCAATCACAAGCCCCGAAAGCATACCCTGCGTTATCATACATTTTAAGAAAGAAGACCAGCGATTGAAAACAATGTCTATATGAAAAGGTTTCATAAGGTAATAAAACCAAGTGTAAAGTCCTGTCAAGTCCCCATTGAATTAAAATTAGGAGGAGGCTGAGGAGGGGACTACTGGGCCATTAATGAGAACTACAGCGTTTTTTGTTACTTCCGCATTGGCTTCATTTCCAAGACCGAACCCTTGCCGAACACATAATCACCACCGGTCCCCTGTACAGACCACTTTCGAGGGCAGGCCTCTTCCAAGTGGGACCAGAGACGAGCTATAGGTGTGGCTGCACGACACTGAGTTGGACATTTGAGGATGATACACAAAAGAAGAAGGGCACGACAGAGAGAAGAGTTGTGTCTAAATAGGGACCTCAGTTAATTTAACTCTGAGTGTACAAATGGAACCAATGGGCCTGTCACTGTACTTTATGTTTATGTAAACACTGTTTATTGGAACCGAGCTGAAAATGTTTGTCACCTGTCTTTCCTCTGCAGTGCTGGCATCCCTCTGAATGAGACCTGGAACTGCCGAAACAGAGCATGACCAGTCCATTTGGTTAAGAAGGGGGGGAACGTGCCAAGTACTGTAGAGGAGAAGGGGTGTGTGTATATGTGTTTAAAAGCGTTCTTGTTGTTAAAGTATTTTGATTATATTGGTGCCTAAACATGTGATTAATTTGTGTTGTACAACATTTACTTAAAGTTTAGATTATTCCTGTGGAATGGGGAATGTCTATAAAAAGCTAATTGATAGCTAATTGGAGTCTGTACTTGTGGTAGGATCCACTCCCTATTTAAAAGAGGCTGCAAAGAGCATCTAATCAGTTGTACTTGGGCAGACAAAGAGTTAACAGCCTTGAGAAAGAGCTTCCAGGACCCTTATTTATGGGACAGCCTTTTTGTGCAGTCGCTGTATGGTTTGTTGTGCTTTAAGGCTTCCCATTTTTTTGTAAGTCTATTTTTGTTCCAAGTCTTATTTTTTTATTTAAAAGGCCTTCACTTTCATCTGCATTGGACTGTTTCCTGGAGGTTTTGAGAAAAATAAAAGGCCAAAGATCTGTAATTCTGAACTATTTTATTTGGTTCTGTTTTTTCCCAATGTGTACGGTCTCAGAGTTACACACCCATAATGATCCATTTGGTTCCTAACTATCAACCATTTAGCTGGAGACCCCCGGAGACCCCCTTGAGAACTAGCATTTTAAATGAGAATGTACAGTAAGCTGTATTAATGACACTGGTGCTCACAAGTGATGTCAGTACCCACAGAGGCTGTGAATATTGACATATATAAATGTACACAGAAACTCAATTACTATAGTATGAAGAGAGGAAATAGAAGATAATATAGAACTTTAGCTTTCAATATAGCCTAACCTTTAAAGTGTGTCTCTACTGTATGTGACATTGGTGCTAATGGTTTGAAGAAAAAGCTGTAGTTTAAGTCACATCATAGATATACATCTACAGTACTGTGTACACTACACATCATGGAGATAATGACTTTAATTAATTCACATTAACCACTTAAGCCCTGTACTTCATTGGATGACACTCATGTGTCGCATCGCAAAGAAACCCAAAATAGGGATTCATGTACAGTATGAAAGTGGTTAAATGCACACAGATTTGTTTGGGGGATAGCACAGACTAACAGATTCTAGAGTTTCAAAGTATATAGTATCAAAAACAGTATAAGGACAAGCGCATAACAGAGTCTGAAATCAAATAGGGTCTGACTCTGCATGCCTTTTGTAATGCTATGCGTTGGAACATGGTGAGTCACACATGTTTAAAGGATTTGTATTGATCGGCCAGTTTGCTCTCAATTTGTCTAGCTTGATGGATCCAATTCCCGCACAAAGCTGAGAGACATTTACTCAACTTCCCTCATAAATAGTACATTTGTAGGTCCTGAGAGTCTTTCTTTCGTGAGCTCTTGCCCCCCCTGTGGATAAAATGGTAAGCAGGAAGACATACAGTAACATATTCCTCCGGTACAAACAAAATCATTATACACCCAGGCAAAATCTCACTGCTAATACTACTCTGCAGTACAATCACCTTAATTACACAACACTATAAAGTGTCAAAGATACCTTTGAAACACCACAGCGTTCCTAAAATCAATGTTGTGGGTGAGAGGTCAAGTATCCCCGGGCTAGTTGTCTATTGCTCGTTAGTCAAACCTTCACCATCAACTCGGGGCCGGTGTTATCGCTGAGTCAAATGAACCAAACATTTCAAAGACCAGCCATGCCACTTAAATCCTAGCTACAATTGACCCTAATGAACATTAGCTTAAAGGGGGTTTCCACAGCTCTCCACTCAATGAGGCAAACCCTCGTGGAGGAAGGATGGGTCGATAGTCGTGATTCCCTCCTCCGCCTCTGAGCAAACAAGCAGTGCGGGTGTGCTAATGAAGCTACTCCTCTCCGCCTGCAGGGTATTGTCTGGCGTTTTTTATGGAAATGCTATGTCAATGGAGACTCTGTTAGGAATATTGCGTCGGCATCGAGTGTTAGTTGTTAAGTGAAGGGGGGGCATTGTCATCACACGAGGACTCCAAACAAAGCTCATATTGAATGTGTTTGGAATGGGTAAACCTCTTCCCTTTAGCCTGATACCACAGAGTGCCTTTGAGACGTGCATATTTGTTTATTGGCCCACAGGCGGTAAAACCTTTATAGTGAATTTCTTTTTGCTCAGGTCGCGTATTGGGTTTCAGCTTTTAGTCGTATGGTTAAACAGGCTGAGATATTAGAAAGGTGTGGCTCCAATTAAGTCGTCAAACAATATGGAGGGTGTCTGTTTGCTAAAGAGAATCAATGTGTAGTTAAGGTCAGCAAAAAGTCATATAATAGGATAGGCTAATACTATTAGGTCAGGGGTCGGCAACCGACATGAAGTACCATGTTTTTATTTTCTTGATAGTCATATCAACATTAACTTTAATTATGACTTCACATGAAAATAAAATATATCCAACAGATTGTGATGACCATATACATAACAACCGTTATTTTCTTTCACATCGGGATGTAAATAATCATTAGACTCAATAACCTCACCTAATCTCCCAGACTCCCTCCTTAGTCAGAATTCAGAGTTTGAATGAATGTAGAATTGTGAGCAGGAGGTAATTTGCATACAGATGTTAGGGAACTTAATTTAATTGACTACATTTTTTTAATATATTCTATTTTAAAAGAAAAATCCTCTCTCACACATTTATGCCAGTGTGCCAGTGATCACCCTCCCCTGTGCCAATGTTGACACCTGTGCCTAAAGTTGCCTACCCCTGCTATATAGGTCATATAGACCTAGGTCCTCATGGAAAAACTTGAAACAAACTCAAATATTAGGTGGACAATAACAATCAACATTATTATATAGCATTGCTGGTACAAATCCTGAAATCTGGATTTTAAATATTATGAAAACATAATACTGTACAGTGTGCAGTGAAAATGCAAGAGCAATAGGTTAAACCATTAAAGGAACGGTAAGTGATATTTTTTGGTTAAAACCAAAAATAATTTTGTTATAGGTTAAAGGTCTATATTATTATAGTAATCATTGCTAGTATAGAGTGTTTAGTAACAGGGGTCTCCCTGTCTCACCAGCTCTTAAATAAACAGGGAAAACAAATTCAGCCAATCAGGAGAGATATAGCTGTCAGAAGAGCCCTTCTAAATATACATTGAAAAGCCATGAAATGTCCCCATGCCTCACCAGAGGAAGAAAAAAAGATGATAATAATAGGTTTGTTGTCTAAACAAAGATGGGAAGAGGTCATCTCCAGCTCACAGAGCATAACAAATATTTACATGCAGGGCCATGGAAGGGTCAGACTACAACAGCTCTATTATCCCTGTCAGGAGATCTATAGAGATGAGCTTGTCAATGTGTGACGATGTGAGAGATTGTCAGCATAGTATGGTAAACACTCCCTCTCTCTCTCTCTCTCTCTCTCTCTCTCTCTCTCTCTGTGTCTATCTGTCGCTCTGTCTCTGTCTGTCTGTCTGTCTGTCTGTCTCTCTCTCTCTCTCTCTCTCTCCCCCTCCCTCACATACTGTGTGTGTGTGTGTGTGTGTGTGTGTGTGTGTGTGTGTGTGTGTGTGTGTGTGTGTGTGTGTGTGTGTGTGTGTGTGTGAGAGACAGTATCAGATATACATTATGTTCAGTTAGTACAGTACATAATTACACAAAATGTGTAATACTTGATGCTTCTACCTGACGTTTTGTTCTCCATGGTTGGTGTGTAAGATACGGTGCATCAGTAGTCAGAGCTCCTTCTCTCTGTTAGCCCTCTGTTGGCAAGACTTGTCCATGTCCATGGCAAATGTTTGTGATAAAATATATATGAAAAATGAATGACTTATTTTGGTCTTGTAATGTGCAATGAAAGCACTGATTGTAAGACCAACATTATAAGATCCCAAACATGGAATAGAGTTGGACCACGCTGCATTGATGCATTGCGTACAGCCAGCCCAGTACACAGTGGATTACTTATAAGGTGTTTGTTTTACTTTGTGTAGAGACGAGTCCATTGCACTAATGTCAAAATAACCTGGAGATGTGTTTTATGTTATTCTGTATCAGGTATGTGGCATTTTATTATTTATATGTATTGTGTCATTGTTATTGTCATTCTTGCTTACATATTGGAAAGAGAGAGGAGTCCTTTGTACTAAAATCACACTATCCTGGAGACGTGTTTTTATGTTATTCTGTGTCAGAATAAACTGAGATTGTCCTGAGACAGCCAATCTATTCAACACAACGTAGAAAAAGCTACCGGTTACGTGTGTTATTAACACTGAGGATTTGACTGTGTAATAATGCCATATGAAGGCTTTAGGAACAGCAGAGCAGCAAAGCAGCATTGCATTGTGTAGCAGAACTCTTCTAAAACAATACCATATACACCCATTGATCTCAACCAATCAATGTGTCTCTGTGAGACAGCCAATTGGGAGGCTTGCAACACTGATCTACTGAGACAAGCAGGAAGCAGAGACCAGACAGTGTGTACAGAATGAGAGAGAGGGGGGGGGGTCTCTATCTCTCATAAACATAATTATACACATACTGTAGTAGTATACTGCACACAAATGTGTCTCTGTTTGCACAGCACCCACGCACGCACGCGCACACACACACACACACACACACACACACACACACACACACCATGGTGCATGTGTGCATGATAGCGGTCATGTAGAGAGGGATAGTACTGTATCTGGTTCAGAGAAATGATTGCATTGCCAGCTCGCTGGATTACTGGGATTCTATTTGTGATATAATTAACCTTGATGTCTAGAGCCAGATAGCCGTACTGTAGGCTATATGAGAAAAAATGCAATCACAGGAGCCTTTTTAAACCAACTGCTGGCAACAACGCAGTTGTGATTCGTAAGAACATTTCCGGACTAAGGGGCAATTCAAACTGTGTTCATTGTCAGAGTTTGATTGCTGGAAGCAGGCCTGGCTAATACAAATTTGGTGCAGCTGTGTAGCCTACATTTACAATGGCTGCGGGTACATGGACAGTTTTATTCGGAATGAATACACTTCTATTCGGAATGAATGAATGAATGGATGAATTCATTCAGAATAGAAATGCTCATGTAAACACCTCAATTGGAATAGAATATTCCATTCCAGTCTGACCTGAATGAATTTTCATTCGGGTTAGGAGGGGTGGTATAGACCGTTTGAATCGGGATATATCAATCGGAATTGACCATGTAAACACTTTATTCCAAACACTCCTCTCTGTTTGGAATACATGCATTACTTTGCGCATGTCCGTGCTTAGTAGTGCTGTCAGAATTGTCCAAAAATGACCTATCAAATCTCTAATTCGGCCACGGTCGCTCCTACGGGATAAAATGAATGATTCTATTCTATAGCGTCATTTAATAAGCCTGTAATGGTTAAGCCCAGACTTGTCCAGGAGAACGGACGCTCCGAGGATTGCTGGCCTAGGCTACACTTGGATCTTTTTCTAAATGGGTATTTTAGTCCTCAGTTTTTAAAAAGAATCCCTGGCCACATGACAAAGATTTTTTTTTTTAAATCCCTGTCCACACGTAAACGCAGAAACGCATTGATCAGGTGCAAGTTTCAATTTTAAATCAGATTTTACATTTATTTTATATATGAGGGGCCAAATACGTATACATTTTTAATCACATGTTAAGGCCCAATACTGCAATAGCTGCATTGTTTTAATAGCATACGTGAACAAAAATAAATGAAAACAACATTATTAGGTCGCAGCTGCAGCGAAAACAGATGAGTTTTACTTAATCAATTCATTACATGGGCAGCCGGAACGGTCGTCCCAAAACACCACGCCCCACGCATGTTTTGAGCGGGCCATCCACGGCCGCTCCATGGTCGCTGGATTTTGACCAGGGGCGATTGTGTTTTAGGGCGACAGACCCCGCATTCAACTCGTGTGTGCACCGCGCGCTACTCGGCGCAGAAAGAGGGTTTACGTCACAGTGAATGAGTTACAGCATGTTTCAAAGCTTTTTCATAATAATACAAGAAAAACGTGACACTCGGTATAATGAGTAGCTTATACTTTCTACTTAAGTATATTTTGATGCCAATACTTTTGTTGGCTACTTTTGCCATAAATGAGCGTGCCTTGTTTCATAGACTCTCTCTCTCCATTTATTATTATAATGACCATGAGCGGTCCGGTGTTTATGTATTATTATTTATTATTATAATGACCATGTGCGAATGCGCGATGACGTCATCGTACCTACATGAGAAATGTGACAAATAGTAGGCTATAGGCTAGCCTACGTTTTACCGTGTCTGGTACCAATACAAAAAAAGAAACTGGTCTGAAATTGTAGATCTGCTACTTTTGCATTAAAACGGCGATAACAAAGGAACACAGGCTTGCACCGCATACACCGCTGCCTGGCCAGGAGTCGGTGCGTTGCTTACCGGCCTGTCTACGACCGACAGACCTCCTCCGCGGAGGCACAAGGGGGCTATTGCCTCCTCCCATGCCCACCAGGGGAAGCTCTGCTCCGGGTAGTGGCCCCTAGTCCATGCCCGGGCGTAGGCGGGAACCACTTTGCGCATGTCAAAAGTTATATTCCGAATGAATGCTTTGGTCATGTAAACGAGGAATACTTTTATTCAGGTCCCATGTAAACAGGTGAGTGGAACAGATTCCTCTATTCGGAATGAGTTCATTCGGAATGAATTAATTCTGAATGAATACATGATGGTCCATGTACCCGCAGCCAGTGTGTTTTGTGAAGCCTACATTTGTTTGTGCTAATGTTCAATTTCAAATGGTTTATTATAGAAGAGATGTGAAAGCAGGTTGAAAAAAAAACATGGACTTCGTGGGAAACAATTATGTCATGGCTTACAAATTACCATCCATGAAATATTTGACAGAGAAAGACTTCGATGACTCATACTTAATGGAAGGAGAAGAATTTATGCTAGTGTATACAGCTGGACAGAAACTGTATTTTCCAGAGCAATCACAGAATATATACGATATACGTATCTCAGTGGCGCACCACAGACATATCAATAATTCAGACATCCTCCATATAACATGGTGAAAACTATAAAATACAACAATAGTTTCCATGCACAATTTCAATCTCAATTGCAAATATTTAAAACATGCAGCTGAAAATGGCCTGCCACTCATACAGTCCCACAGTCTTCAATGAAAGCAGTCCCGTTCATGTATAATCAAGTTATACCCAGGTCAGTACTTTCAAGTGGGAATCACCTCAACTGACAGCAAAACATCACAGCAAAATACTATAAGCAAAGTCATACTACACACATAGCTGGTTGCTATATATGACACCAGCTTATTGGAATCTATAATAAAATCAAAATCAAAATGTGCTACTGTATATACAGGTACAGGTACTTGCTGTACCATACAGGTACTCTAAAGGCCAAAATACGTCATTGCACAACCTTAACCCTCACCTTCCAAGATTCCAGAGGCACCATAGAACATTTGTGACGAATAAGTGCATTTTGAGGGCAAAGTTAAAAATGGTAAGCTCTTCCTGAAATGGTGGCTGACTAAAATTGATGTAGCCTACTGATAGAAAGAGAAAAGTAAAGAATGGACATTTCCATTCATAGCAACGCTGTGCTTCTTCTTTGTATCAAACATCTACCACTAATCCAAAGGAACATTTTGCTGGCCAAGGCTACTCTGGTCAGGCTACCTTGTTACATTCAATGTTCTCAAACTTTTAAATTTCAAGGACCCATAACTCTGAGAGTTACACACCCGTAAGGTGCCACCTGGAACCCCCTCAAGGAACCATGAGGGTCCCTGGTATCTTTCCAGTGAGTCAACATACACAATATCAGCACCCTGACTCTGTTTGACTAGAATGGAACAGAGCCTTCATTAGAATCATTGGTGATACCTATACTGTACGAAGAAAGAGGTCCAATTTCCTTCCAGTATGGCTGCTGTGCATAGAGCCTATCCAGCTTTGAACCCACTGGGGAAACCCAATGCGATCAAGCCGCCACTTGAGTTCAAACCTGTCTCTCCCACATGGGAAATCAAACATCTTCCACTCGTCTAAAGGGGATATATTAGGTTCCTGCTCTTTACTCAGGGCTTATATGTGCTCAAACTGCCATTTCAGCAGTGGAAGTAAAAGTAAAAGTACCAAAGCATTGGGATCAAAATATACTTAAGTAGGCTACCAAAAGTAAAAGTACTCATTATGCTGAATGTACCATTTAAATTTTTTTAATTCTTTTTTTATTTCAAAATTTGACAAAGTCATTTGAAAGTCATCTGAAAATAGCAGATAATTAGTAATTGGTTATATGTTTTGTAATAATATACGTCTGCAAAATAACCACAGTAGTAATGCTGTTAAATAATTGGGCAGGAGGGAGTAGGGACACATTTTCTCTTCGCGAGTGGGTGGCCACAGCAGGGATTGTACTACAGCAGGTCTCAAATGATTCATTATGAAACATTATGAAAAACAAAGCAGAGAAAGACTATGATTACAGGGAGTGAAACGTCTACCTGTTTTGTTCAAAAGTAATCCTTCGATAGTTGATTAAAAAAAATAGGATGGCTGAGAAGAGAGGATGTGTTTAGTTGTTAATGAATAATACCACCCACCCACAAAAACATGGGCAAAAATGTTATCTTTTTATTTTTTCTTTATTTTTTTGTATTGATATTTAAACTGTGGTGCCACTATATATGTCTATGAATTGAATATCTAGGACCTCGTTGGAAACAAGACCACAAGGACTTTTATGAACGGACCTTTTTGACAAAGTATTTTAAATGTAACTGTGCTGTTTTACATTTTTGCCTAATAAAATATTCAATCAATCAATCAATAGTGAAAAATTACAGTGTAGTGATCAACCAAGAGAGGTTTATTATGTCATGATAAAGTGGGACATACTGGGCCTTGTGACATCTATAAGGAAGAAAGATTATCCTCCACACTCATACAGGTGTTTTCAGTTACTCTGGCTGATTACACCAGCTGTGTGGGCAGGCATACGCGTTTGATTGAGAGCTCCCTCTCACACTGTTAGTTTTGTTTCAGTTTGTGACATGATGAAATTGTCAGCAGCTTGACCCAGCTTCAACCTGACTAGAGGTGTAATCAGCAATAAATGAAAACACCTTTATGAGTGTGTTCAGGGCCTTTAAATAATTGTCTACATATTTGAGAGTGATAAAAACCTGAAATGTCCCATGGTGCGTAATTGGTTCTGCATGTTCATATGTTTATCATTAACTTAATATAATTCAACGCGGGATGAAGTTGAATTCAAAAAGTGAGGAAAACATTTTTAGATGCACATAAAGTAGCCTTGGGAACCAATGGTTCCTGAGCCATGATGTGGCCCATAGGGCAGGATTGATTGATTGATTGAATACTTTTCTATTAGACAAAAATGCAAACAGCGCGGAGTACAGTTATACATTTGGGCTAAAACAAAGGATAACACAAAAAAAGTCCTTGTTTCCATTGTGGTCGTACAAGTACACCCCCTGGACATGATGACGCTAGTATGTCGCAGGGACTTACCCCCAAACCAACTTTATTTTTAATAGCTTATCCAGTACTATCAACTGTATTGAATTATCTGTCCATAGTGTATTCAGTGTGAGCTTGTTTGTAGGTGGATACAACACATTAATATAATGTTTTCTGTTCATCTTACTCCAACGTGACCCTGACACCTAGACACAGAAGAAACTCATTCCAGGATATTCCTCCCACACAGATCTCTGATAAGAACATCATTTAGCATTAGATTCAACAAGCCCATGGAGTGTTTTTCTGTTATCCCACAATGTCTGTTTTTCATGAGCATTGCTGTGTGTAATGCTTGCTGCCACATAGGAGTAACTGGAAATCTCTCTCCATCACCACAACAGAACCACAGTATAAGTGGCTGAACATGGGCCGAATGGAAATGTGGGTAGAATGAGCTGCAAGACTTTGAGGATTGGGGAGGCTGTGGCTTTGGAACGGACTACAGTAGGGAACAAGGGGACTCTTGTTCCTCAAAACAATTAACTACAAAAAGTCACATGTCAAATTGCATGCTAATGTATCATTTTCACACATAACCCCCAAATATTCAAATTCAGGTTTCCTCACACACTGAGACAGATTTCAACTTAAAGTGTGTCGTTTGAAGACCTTTGATTTGGTGAACTGCAGGGACGCTCAGAGAGATATTCCTGCATCTGGCGGGTTTCAAGTTCAATTCCCCTTGGGATCTGAAGTATATGACCTGCAGAAATATCCTCGAACAAAATAGGAAGTCCCCCACCATCTCTGCTTTATAATAAGACTTCAGACTTTGTTTGTGTAGCAATTTTCAAATCAAAGCAACAAACTGTTACAATGCCGTATTAAAACTAAAATCACAGTTAAAACCAGACCGGGGATTAAAAGGTATAGTTTTCAATAAACAAAGTGATGTGAAAGACCGTCTCATTGACCTCCATGTAGCAAGAGGAAAGACAAACAACACAAATCTACCTCTCAGGGGTCAAAAAGGAAGAGTATATCACCAAATAAAAAAGGAACCTCACTGTGTAGAGAGGTGAGGGATGAGCATGAGGTGAAATGTGAAAAGCATGTGGTTATGGGTAGCTCTAGGCCCCTTTTAACCCATTGAGACCGGGAACGCATCTGTGTGTCATTTTAAGATTTCTTTGGCTATTTAAAAATATCAGATCTACAAGCTCAAAGCGCTATGAGCTTGTAGATCTGCTATTTTTGAAAAATCGTGAAAATTAATGTGCAAATCATAATATATATTTTTTAAATATATATTTTTTTTTTACTCAAATCTTTGCTTCTGGTGGGTCCCTGGAACAAAATATTTTGAGATGGGGGTCCACGGCCAAATACATATAATTTTGTATGTCCTTGACATGAAAAAAGTTTGAGAACCACTGATATTATAGCAACATACGTTTAAAAAAAAAAAACTGTTAAGATTTTGAAGACATTTGTAGAATCCGCAGAAGCAAAGATTTTAGTTAAAAATGTTCATGATTTTTCAAAAATATCAGATCTACAAGCTCATAGCGCTATGAGCTTGTAGATCTGCTATTTTTGAAAAATCGTGAAAATTAATGTGCAAATCATAATATATATTTTTTAAATATATTTTTTTTTTTTACTCAAATCTTTGCTTCTGGTGGGTCCCTGGAACAAAATATTTTGAGATGGGGGTCCACGGCCAAATACATATAATTTTGTATGTCCTTGACATGAAAAAAGTTTGAGAACCACTGATATTATAGCAACATACGTTTAAAAAAAAAAAACTGTTAAGATTTTGAAGACATTTGTAGAATCCGCAGAAGCAAATATTTTAGTTTAAAATGTTCATGATTTTTCAAAAATATCAGATCTACAAGCTCATAGCGCTTTGAGCTTGTAGATCTGCTATTTTTG
Source organism: Gymnoscopelus braueri (assembly GCF_963280865.1). Taxonomy (NCBI): domain Eukaryota; kingdom Metazoa; phylum Chordata; class Actinopteri; order Myctophiformes; family Myctophidae; genus Gymnoscopelus; species Gymnoscopelus braueri. The sequence continues at coordinate 8,486,733 of NC_137610.1, forward strand.
AAAAATCGTGAAAATTAATGTGCAAATCATAATATATATTTTTTAAATATATATTTTTTTTTTACTCAAATCTTTGCTTCTGGTGGGTCCCTGGAACAAAATATTTTGAGATGGGGGTCCACGGCCAAATACATATAATTTTGTATGTCCTTGACATGAAAAAAGTTTGAGAACCACTGATATTATAGCAACATACGTTTAAAAAAAAAAAACTGTTAAGATTTTGAAGACATTTGTAGAATCCGCAGAAGCAAAGATTTTAGTTAAAAATGTTCATGATTTTTCAAAAATAGCAGATCTACAAGCTCATGCCGCGGTCATGAGCTTGTATATCTGCTATTTTTGAATAGCCAAAGAAATCTAGAAATGACACACAGATGCTTTCCCGGTCTTGATGGGTTAAGTGTGCGAGCCACGGCGTGATTTGCAGGAGTTCTCCTGAGGTAGCGATGGGTAAGGGGATAGCAGGGCCTCATGTCTGGGATGGTGGATGGGATCATGGGTAAGTACAGGGTCAGACATCTGACTTCCAGATGGCTCAGTCCGCTGCTTGGCTTCATGAAGGAACACACTGATCGTACCCAATGTTCAGCCAGGACTGCATTCACCCAGTCTTCTTTCTGCTTGTATCCTTTTTTGTGTATTCTCTCTCTGTCTGAATCTGTCTCTCGTTAAGTCTTGTACAGCTGCTTTTTCTTATATATACCCATTCTTGATAATTGGGAAATTATTATTTATTAACACCCTCATGTAAAAAGAAAGTTGGTGAAAATATATTCTTAAAGGATTTATACAGTATATATTAATTACATAAGATTTATACAATGTTTTGGTCTGGTTTGCTTTTTGGGCGGTGAAACCGCCCCTATAAGTGAGATTTGGAAAAATGTACAAATATCCTGCGCTGTGAAACCGCCCCTAAAAGTGAGGTTTGGAAATTTGTACAATTATCCTGCACCGTGATTGGCCAATCACAATCTATTCAGGACTGGTTGATTGGCCAGTGTCACATGACACATGTGCATAGCCCTATATAAGAAACCATAACTTGAAAAAAAAACATAAATTTGTTTTTTTCAAGTTATGGTTTCGTCCATCATAAAGAGTGTTTCAATAAATGTATTTATCTTTTGTACATGATTGGTTGACTCCATTCAGTATTGTGATTAGCTAGCAAGACACCGCCCACTTCACACAGGGTGTGATTTTTTTTTACATCTAAACTTGAATTTTTTAGTTAAAAGCATTACAAAAAACTAACCATGTGTATTGATAACATAGGTGTAAAATGTACTTTTGCATCAACTTTTTTTTTTAAAAGTTATATACACACACACACACACACACACACACACACACACACACACACACACACACACACACACACACACACACACACACACACACACACACACACACACTAGATGCACACACAGGAATCCTATATTAAAATTGGCTAGTGGGAGGGCCATCCGGCGGTAACATAAAAACACTGAGACAAAGTTTAGATGTACTGTGTGACTGCTATTGCTGCTGTACAGTGCATGTTTGTCCACTGTCCGCTATGCAGGCCATCTGTTTTACCAACTCATCTTACAGTTTTTCACAGCACTTTGAAGAGGCCATTTAAAGGCTGCATGTGAACCAGATGCAGAGCAAATAGTCATATGTTGCATTTTGTGCACGTGTGTGTGTGTGTGTGTGTGTGCGTGTGTGGGGGGGGGAAATGATAGTGGGGGTCAAAAAGAGTTAGCCTGTGTGTGTGTGTGTGTGTGTGTGTGTGTGTGTGTGTGTGAGTGTGTTTGTGTGTGTGTGTGTGTGTGTGTGTGTGTGTGTGTGTGTGTGTGTGTGTGTGTGTGTGTGTGTGTGTGTGTGTGTGTGTGCGTGCGCGCGTGCGTGCGTGCGTGTGAAGATGATGAGTATTTCACAACAGAACCGTTGACATTATATGCCCTGACAACGTGTTTCCTCTACCACTCCTGTCAAACATATTCATAATTGAACATAATGCAGTACAATATTCAAACATGCAATACAAACCTATAATACAATAATCATTTTTGACAAGTTCTCAAATATTCCTGCTATGATCACACAAATATTTTGATGATACAAGGTCTTTTTCCCTCACAGATTTAGAGAACCAGCAGCACCTGTTTCCTTTATTACCTACTGTATATATTTACATTTTGGAATATGTAATAAAGACAAAATAAGCTAAGCATAACCTCCATTATCAGCACTATAATTAAGCCGGGCTATGATTCATTGATCCAATCTCCAGTCCCAACAACAATATAATAATAATTATAATAATATAATAATAATAATACAAATAATAATACTAGCACCATGTGTCACCACTGTACATCTTATTCCCTACTGTATGAGAAGGACTAGTCACCAGTGTCTGCCACACATTGTCACCATTACAGGGCATTATCACAAGGAGACGGGCCAAAGTACCACATGCTTCTGGGCCCCATTTTCTATTTTCTGCTAGCATGACCATTATTATCAGTGGTTTGGCATGTGTGTAAGGGTGATGAGAGAGTGAGTGGGACTGAAAGTGAGAAAGAGAGAGAAAGAAAGAGAAAGAGAGAGAGAGAGAGAGAGAGAGAGAGAGAGAGAGAGAGAGAGAGAGAGAGAATGCGTGCAAGCGTGCGTGTGTGTGAGCGCTGATCTCTGTTCTTGTTTGTGTATGAGTGCGTGTATGTGTTGTGTTTAAATCTATTTGTGTGTCTTTTTAGCGTTCATTCTGTTTTGCATGTGTGCATGTATCTGTTTGACATAAGCCTGGTCTGGATGCCATAACATTCCGCAAGGGTGGCCAGAAAGGTTACCTCATGACAGTGTGTATTTAAAGGTCAGACCTCTTACAGCTTCAATTTACCTAGAGATTTACCATAGAAATTCCATACCCGTCGTCAGCACCTCTGGATTAAAATAGATCTAATGTCTTTGCCTGGAGTGAAAACAAGAAATGTAATTCCTGATTTTCCTTGATTTTGAGTCCTTGATATAATTCTCAATGTATAAATGCAACTACTATCACATGCTAGCAAATCCACTACGTTTTATTATCTCCAGGGATTGTATTTTCACTCCCGCGAGTCTGATAGTCTGTCAGCAGCTAATCTCAGACACCTGTGGACAGATCGGCGTGAAATATTGCATGCATGCACACTCCCAATTGCCCGAGGAAGGACCTCCACCCAAACTTTTTCAAATCGGCCTCATGGTGGTGCTATAACAGGCCGCTTCATATTTTGGCCTACAGTATAACTCTACTCAAAAACATTTTGATTAGAGTTTCTGCCATTCTGGGTTGTCTTCCCAACACACTTTTTGCTACTACTCCTACAGATTCTGTTTTTGTTTTGCAGGAGGGTCCCGTTTTGCACAAAATGCCAAAAAATATGAATAGGCCTACAACGTCCAATCTGCTCCAGATTTTAATCAAAAATAAGCTCTAAACAACGCAGAGCCAAAAGTGATTTCACTTTGTTGTTGCCACCAAAATAGGCACAAATGGTCTTCATGTAACAATGACAGTCTAACAGGTTTTTGATACTCCATGCTGTTTAACTGTAATTGCGTTCACAAATTTGTGGGCAGGGCCTACCACAAAACACACCATGTATCATGAAAGCAACATCCAATCATACCCAAACTGGAATCACATTTTGAGGGACCTCTCTAGAGTGCACCCCAGGGTATTTCCCACAGCAGTTTTGTGTCCCGACAGCTGCACCCCACGACTGACACAGCCCTGGGTAGGCAACCTGGCCTGGCGGAGATCTGCGCTCCAAGGAGCGCACTTTTATCGTTTGTGTCTGCAAGAATTCTTCAAGGCCAGTTACTATTTGGCTTCAAACAGCTGAGATTAATCTTGAGGGCCCTTGAAAAAGCTAAAAATAACAGCAGGTATTTTCTTTACTGAGGCAGTTGGAGAAGATCACTGCTGTGGACAGCATGATGAAAGTAAAGCACTCAGAGAAAAATAGCATCAACTGAGCTCCCTTCTAAAGCAAATATACTGTCCAGACACAGGTGTTTAGTCTATATGTGAGTCTCTGTGTGAGTCTCTGTGTGTGTGTGTCTGCGTGTCTGTCTGTGTGCGTGCGTGCGTGCGTGCGTGTGTTTTTGTATCAGTGTGTGTGCTGTGAGGCCGCTTCCTTGTGTTTATTGTCACTGCAGACAGCTTGTGTAGCCTATTTGTGGGCTATTAGTTTTTATATTTGCTTGCCTACTCTAGGACAGATCCACAGTCTAGTAGGGGGCTTGCAGTTTGTAGTGAGCACAAAAAGAAGCTCAAACTTTTTTGTCAGCTTTTATTGCTAGCCACCATGAGGATAACACAGCTATCAGCAAATACATGTGACATTATAACTTGTATTTGTATTTGCAATAACTTTACTCATTTACACTGATTTCACTGCCCCCAAAGTTGTGGGGCACCAAACAGGAACCAGCATGCAAATATGGGGTGGGTTTATCTATACCATTTGTGCTCTATGGTCCTCCAGGTACACTTCCTTGGTGAATTCCTTGGTGAAAGATACTCTTATCAGCTCCTTTCCTGAAAACGGCCCTCCTCTCATTCTACCAGGACTTCAACCTCCCTGCAGACATGTATCTTCATGTTACTTCTCTTCTGTCCTCATTCGACCTCTTTGACCATCTCCAACCCCTCCTACTCACTCAAGCGTTGGACCTGATGTTCATAGAGCCTGCACCTCTAACCTCTCAGTTACTCCCCCTCATGTCTCTGACCACCACTTTGTGACATTCTCCATCTCTCCGCTCTCCCACCTAAACCCATCCCACCTCATTCTGTCATCACATGACAGGACCTGCAGGTCTCTTGACCCCTCTTCTGTCTCGTCATCTACCCTCTTTTTTCCCTCCCCTGATTCGTTCCCCTCCCTCTTAACTGACTGCAACGCCCTCCTTTCAATTCCATCTGGCTTTGATTGCAGCTGCCCTGTAGGGGTGTGACGATCCCCCTACTGATGATGTGATACAATATGTCATATTGGGTTCACAATTTTGAAAACATTTTATATTTGACAAAACATGAATTATGAAAATATATGACATGCTGGGGCCAATAGTCTTGTAGGGCCAACAATGCTGTTGTTAGCCCTAGTTAAATTTTCCCATTGCAATATGCCACTTTCAGGGTCTGTATAGTCTCGCGTAGCCAGACAACTATTCTACAATCTCTGAATGCTAGAGTCTGGAACTCCCAAAATCCGAGAGAGGAAACTGGCACTTTTTAATTTCCATTTCTGCTAAGCAGCAAGCTATGTATACTTAAATTATTTGTATTTATATTAGGATAAATTTCCGCGACTGTAAAGACGAAACGGAAATGGAGAGGAGGCTCCACATCCGGTTTATATTCTAATCATGATCAGAGCTTCAGAGTCCCAGACTGTATGCCGGAAACATTTGAAAATTGTGGGAGGCAACAGTCTGGTAACGCGAGACTAGGGTCTGTATGATATCAATCTGGGAACCCATCGCCAAATGAAAAGGAAAAACAGCGCCCTCTGCTGTTTTTTACTATCTCACTTGGCGGGAGGAAGTCGACGTAGCACACGTACGCAAGGAAACCGGGGTTTTGGTCTGCCTTCAGCCTTTCACTTCCGGTGGTGTGACTATGTTTTCATTCCCACTAACAATATTTCTACACGGAACACTAACACCACTTCTCCCAGAGAACATGAATCAGGCATCCATCTCTGCTGAAGCTTTTGGCAACTACTTAAAAAAAAAAAAAAGACATTTGATGACATCAAGCTCTTTCTCCCAGCTTACCACTAATTACGGTTCTGAAAATTGTCATCCACCAGACAAACCACCTGTCCTCTGACCCTCTTGACCTGTATGACACTCTGAGGGTCTGCTAAATGCCTACATTGTAAGATAGCATTGGTCTGTGGGGGGGGGGATCATTGGTAATACATGAGGACAAAACACAGAGGACAAAACCATTGCCACTGCGGGCGAGACGGTGCTCAAGGCAGTCGAGGACTTCAAATATCTCGGGGCCTGGACTGCTTCAACGGAACACTTGCCTGGAATGCCTTGCATGGGATGAGGAGTGTGTGGAAATCAGACATGGGAGAAGACCTCAAGAGGCGGCTGTTCGTATAGCTACAGTGGAGTCAGTACTGCTGTATGGGGCTAAGACATGGACCCTCACAGGAAAGGCCCCTGGATGGAGTCTTCACAAGAATGCTATGAATAGCACTAGGTGTCACATGGACGGACCACATCAGAAATGTGGTCCTCTACGGAGACCTACCACGGGTCACAGACAAAATCAGAGAGAGAAGGATGACAGGATGAGTATGGCAAGGCACTGCGTCAGGCACCCGAAACTAGAGGCAAGCAAACTGACACTCTGGGAGCCAACCCAGGGCAAAGGAAAGGCAAGAAGCGCACCACATACGTAGATGCACTGTGGCGCGACAGCTTAGCTAACAACACTGGAGAGCTCAAGACCCTGATGTTAGATATAGGAGAGTGTGGAGGGCAACGATTCAGGAGTCCAGAGTTGGTGTTGGCTAGACTGCACTCTCGCATCGCATCGGTAATACATGAAAGGTGTATTCTGTTGTGGATGTTAAAGCTGTTGTATTGTCACTTCAAATTGTATTAATTGTTGTTGCTGACAAGTTGCTGACTCACTGGGACAAGCAATCATTTCTCCAAACAAAGGAGTCACTGGCTGAGTTAATGTCCATAATATCCCTGTGAGTGGTCAGTGTTGTAACTCATGCCAACTTGTGTCTTTTTAAATGCTCCTTGTCCATGAATACAGATGAAATCCCACCCGACCCGTTACTACTTGCCTCATTGAAGAAGATGAGATGGAACTGCTTTGTCTGGAGCTGCTCTGTGGAGTGGCCATTCTGTCTGAGGACATTTTCCTTCACCACACAACCTAGAAGACAAGAAAGAAGCATTCGATATTGACGTCACCAGCACATAAAACTGAATTGACGCCGTCGAGGCTTATCAGTGTATTGTGACTTTTGAATTCGACATCTTGGAGAAATGATGCAATGAAGTCAGGTATGGTTAGAGGAAATGAATGAAAGACAGCATAGCCTGTGTGTGTGTGTGTGTGTGTGTGTGTGTGTGTGTGTGTGTGTGTGTGTGTGTGTGTGTGTGTGTGTGTGTCCGTGTGTGCACGCGCGTGCGTGCGTGTCGTGTGTTTGTAGTAGGGGGTTATGCATGTCCACGCAAAAGAGTGCATGTTCAAACATTCCTGAGCGTACACACACACACACACACACACACACACACACACACACACACACACACACACACACACACACATACACACACGCACACGCACACGCACACACACACACACACACACACACACACACACACACACACACACACAGACTATACATCCTCCTGACTGTGTCGCGTGCCACTGCAGTGTTATCCACTACAGTATCTCCCTATTGATCTGCCTGCAAAGCCTTCTATTCTCGTCTTGTCTTTTTTTCCTTCCAAGTAATTCAATTATCAATAAAGCTCCCTGTTTTAAATAGCCACAGGCCCGCTCTGTGCCAGTAGAATAATATTTCTTATCTTCTAATTTATTGGCTGGCTGCCAGCCAGCATCTCCCCCGCTCTCCCTCTCTCTCTCTACTTTGAGGGCAAGCAAAAGGGGGCTAACGTTCTTAAGTGCCCGCAACTTTATTCCGTTTTTCTTTTTTTTATTGATGTTTCCCTTTTAGATTATTCCATTTTCATTCGGGCAAAGCCGCGGAAGCCGTCTTGCGCTGTAATCCTTTTAGTTAATGACATGCTGGGGCCATTTGGTTACTAATATCATGTTTATGGGGAGTCTAATTAGCACGTATAGGTACAAAAAGTGCTGTGCGGAAATGCAGGGTTACGCACATGCGTATACACATGTATAGCAAACAGATGCATGTGTCTGTGTAAATACACAGGCATGCATGCATGCAAGCAAACACACACACACACACACACACACACACACACACACACACACACACACACACACTGTACATACCTACAGTAGTAGGTATGTACAGCAGTACGACACACATACTCTCACATACTGTGTACAGTACATCATGCAAACACAGACAGACACTCACACACCACAGAAACAACGCTCCATCCATCCTGCAGGGTAGGTTTTGGCACGGCAGTGTACCAGCTTTTATTAAATGCTTAGAGAGTGTTACGGGATCGATCGAAGCAAACAGGAGCACTCACAGTACAAAGAAGTGGAATCTAGAGAATGCGTGCGTGCGTGCGTGCGCAGTATTCTACATTCTATCACACGGAAATGCTATTGTGAGCAAGAGAAGCTGATTCATTCTGCTACATTTTGGGGACAGAGACCGGGAGAGAGAAACAGAAGATGGTGAAGTCAGTGCATTAGGGAAGTCACTGCTGATGATTTATGGCCTCTCAGACCCCTTCGGAAAATACCCCGGGTTAGGTACTTATGAGCAACAAGGGAACTATCTGTGGAGGCATGAGAGGGACAGAGAGGGAGAGAGAGAGAGAGAAGAGGGTCTTTCAGTAAGTGAGATGGAAAAAGAGACAGAGAGTGTCTGAGACAGAGGGAGAAAGATAGATCACAAGAGAGAATTAAGGAGGGGGAAGGGATGCTATTTTGCTCTATAACTGCAGCCCTGCTGGCACTGCTCCCCTGGGACCATTTTCAGAGAAACCGAACCAGGAATGATTCCTGTACTGTGGCGGGAGCCTGACAGCATGGCCAGCCATACCCACTGTACTATGACTTTAGCACAGTGTGTGTGTGTGTGTGTGTGGGGCAGAGATGTCCACGAGTCTCTGAGCTCGAGTCCGAGTCAAGTCTCAAGTCTTTGAGGCTCGAGTCGAGTCAAGTCTCAAGTCTTTGAGGGTTGAGTCGAGTCGAGTCCGAGTCAAGTCTCGGGTCTTTGAGGCTCGAGTCGAGTCGAGTCTCAAGTCTTTGAGGGTTGAGTCGAGTCGAGTCCGAGTCAAGTCTCGAGTCTTTTTAAAGTCTTTTAAAAAAAAATAAAAAATGGGGGGGGGGCATAAATGTAAAAGTATAGACAGGTCATAATAAATCACATTAGATTCACAGATTAGAGATTTTATGTATTTTCCCCACAATTTATTTTCATTCAAATGAAATGTGATTGAACTTGCACTAATAATGACTTTAGTTGATTTTTCACTCTTTAAAATATAGTATTTCTTAATTATTAATAATTACAGCTTGTAGATTGGCTATTTTAATGATTTTTAATTGTTTTTAAATAATAATAAAAAAGGAACATACAAGATGTCCACCCGACAGCGATAATATATAGCCAATATGGTTCTGTATCAGTATATGAGTCAGTTTTTGCAGATTTCATTCTAATTGGCTACTATGCCTGCATATGAATTTCATGGGCCTGGGTAGGTCACCCTGGCTTGGCGGAGATATGCCCTGTTGCGCACACTCGACTCCGCACAGCAGTCCAACAGCAGAGCAGGTGAAAGCAATTCACTTAAACGAGGGCTGTGTTGCGCACCAAAAAACTGTCTAAATGTGGATCCCCAGTTCAAATATGATTCTTTTGGGGGGTCACGGCCTGAAAAGGTTTGAGAACCACAGCTTTTATGCAGTGAACATTACATGAGCGTAGCGTTCGTTTACCGTGGTGAAGTGTTGAATATTCACCCAGCTGGGTTTAACGAAATGAAAATCCGATGTTTCCTAAACGTGCTGTCACAGATGATCCGACCATCTTATAAAAAATGTAAGCATATGCCAAGATAACTGAGGTTATATAGCTGATTCTGAGCTAAACATATTTGTTTAATTTCGAAGTTTTTATATTTAAACTTTATGATGAAAGGCCGCGGCGGCCACACACATAGCAGCTGTTGCGCTCGCCTCTCCATGTTTACGTTAATGAGCAGCATGAAACAGCTTGACTGAAGCCGGCTCCGCGCAGCGCGCACTGGAGCGGAGGTTTCTTTGCGGGGGGGGGGACAGGGGAGTGGAAGTTTTTTGGGCATTTCATTCATTTATTTGTCCAAAAAATAAACATAAAATAAAGATTGTCCACGAGTCTTTGAGGCTCGAGTCAAGTCAAGTCTCAAGTCTTTGAGGCTCGAGTCGAGTCAAGTCTCAAGTCTTTGAGGGGCGAGTCAGAGTCGAGTCGAGAGTCTCGTTTTTGGCCACTCGAGTGCGACTCGAGTCCGAGTCCCTAACTCGAGTCCCCATCTCTGGTGTGGGGGGGGGGGGTTAGTGCCATGTCCGCGAGAGAGAAACAGAAGATGGAATAGATAATGGAATAGAACACAACAGAACAGAACACATCAGTTTGTCCGCTGACTTTATGGGCCGTTAGATCATGATGCCATTGGCCAAAAATAAATTATTCTGACCAGATACAGTCTTTAACCACAGGGTCACAGGCACGAGACAGTGCCTGGAGATTCCATTACATGGGTGACCGTCTCCGTCCAACGCTCTCCTGTATATTATCATACAAATTGAGATGAGGCTTCTAATGTGCCCAATCAAGCAATTCAGCCCCAGCACTTAGAGTGTGCAACTAAGTGCCAGGTGTCAAGCACCCTCGTATTGAAAGAAATCTCTCCTGTTAATACTTTCAATCCGGGAACGCATACTGTGTCATTTTAGATGTTGTTGCTATTGTATACTTTGGCTAAAATTTTTAAAGACAGGGTGCTGTGATTTTCAGTGATTTCCCCCCCCCCAAAACATAATCATCAGGTATTATGGTTACACTAGGAGGAAGATTGTTTTCAAAAAAGTGTACATAAATTGTTAAAATTATGTTTTTATGTGGACACGCCTCCAGTTCATTAAGTATACCTGGTTCTCACCTTAGCACCTCCTCCACCACCTTAGCACCACCCACCTGTCCTAGTCCCTCCTCCTCCTCATGCCCACACCTGTTGTGTTATGATAATGAGGGGGAGGGTATATTTTTACTATGTCACTAAAGGGCTGTTTTTCTATTGGCACGTTTGACCCTCAAGGTTTCAGCCTCCAGGTAGAAACTCAAAATAGTCAGAGAAGACATAAAACACCATAAAAACACCACCAGGGGGCTTAATGAAGTTCTATCAACCTCATAGACACATGAAAAACAGAAAGTGCAGAACCCTGGCACCACCTCTTTAACATTTGTGCAAATCTTTGAATATATATATTTTTTAAAGTGAATTTCTTTTAACTCCATTCTTCTGGGGGTCCCTGGAACAAAATATTTTGAGAGGGGAGTCCGCAGCCAAATACATAAAATTTTGGGAGGTCCTTGACATGAAAAACATTTTAAGCACCACCGATATACAGCAACATACGTTTGTTCAGAAAACTGTTATTTGTAGAATCCCCAGATGTAACTCAAACTTTTCCTTAAAAAAAAACTCGGTGCCGCGCTATGAGCTTGTATATCTGCTATTTTTGAATAGCCAAAGAAATCTTGACAGAGATGCGTTCCCGGATTGAATGGGTTAACAGGCAGAGTGTCCACCATGGCAAATGATGCATGGGAGGGGGTGGTGGGGTGTGGGGTTCTGCAGTGTGTAGTGGTGGTGTCATAGTGAGCATTACACTTTACAGCAGCTTCGGCGTTCCTTCTAGATTGGCATGCTTTCACGGCCAGGCGGGTTTAGTGCCTCTTCACACAGTGAGCTTTAGTTACAGTACATGTTATTAAATCTAAGATGGCATGATAATTCAGCCGCCATTGCTATAGCAAACATTGATACAGTAAACTGACATATACTGGGGATCACAAACGTACTTTTGATGCCAGTAAGCCGTCCAAGATGATGTGCAATGATTGAAGCAGTCCACTTACTCCGCTATACAAGCCGTTCTGTGCCAGGTCAGATGTGGCATTAACATTGACATTGCTTATTTTAGGTTTTCACAATGACCACAATGAACGTTCGGTTACATTGTAACCTTTGTTCTCTGAATGAAGAGACTATCTCTCCACCCAACATATTTCATATGTATGGGGATTGACCCCACCTCGCATAGAACGTGGATATTTCTACTGGCACGCCCAGCCCTATATAAGGCCCGGCTGTGTGTGATTACACTGGTTTTACTTTGATCGACACCGCTGACGAGCGACATCTAGTCTCTTCACTCAGAGAAGGTTCTCTATCGTATCGAGACTATCTCTCCACCCAACATATTTCATATGTATGGGGAACTCTGTAAGACACCTCGTGAGGAAGCGAAGCAGTCCCAGACCCCAGAGCCAACACCAGCAGGCTACGACCCAGCACACACTGACGTTAAAATATTTACAATTATGTTCAATTTAAAATATTTACAAGTATGTACAATTAACATATTCCCAATTATGTACAATTTACAATATCTACAGGTATGTACAATTTCTAAATATTTACAACTATGTACAATTTTAAAATATTTACAACTATGTACAAGTATGTACAACGTAGAATATTTACAAGTATGTACAACTGAAAATATGTACAACCCCTGGGGCGGCCGGACAGCCAGACGCCATCCGCCGCTAAATGCCCGGGCGCAAGGCGCTACCCAGATCCCGGCCCCACAAGACGCTAAGGCCAGTGACCACAGGGGTGAAGGGCCGCTCAAGCCAACCCCCCCCCGGACCGATTCCAGCCCGCTAGACGCAAGGCCGACTTGACTGGTGAAGGTGACAGTGACACCTACCGCTGAGCCGCACGCAAGACCGACTCCCCAAAGGGAGCGGATGCCGCCACGTTCAGTCGGTAGAACCGGGTGAATGTCGATGGAGTCGACCATGTTGCTGCTGCGAAGATTTCTGACAGAGAGACCCCTTTCCATAGAGCCCAGGAGGCGGGTGCCCGCACACCAAGCGGCACTGGTACTCCTGCCTGCTTGTATGCCTGCTGGATCACTTCTGTGATCCAGTGGGACAGTCTAGCCTTCGACAGTGGTCACCCACGCACTCCTGCTTAAAGCACACAAAGAGTTGGTCCGTTACTCTGTGGGCACGTGTGACCCTGACGTATGACTCTAGTGCCCTAACAAGGCAGAGAGGGGACCGATTCTGTCCCTGTACTCCATCTGTCTGTATGTCAAAGAGAGGACAGAGCTCGATCACCTGGTTGAGATGTGCCTCTGAGATTACTTTGGGGAGAAAGGCCGGGTTGGGACGTAACACTACTCCACCATCGTCCGGCCTAAACCTGCAAAGCTCCTCATGGACTGACAGAGCTTGCAACTCCCCTATTCTTTTTGCCGACGTGACCGCCAACAAGAATGCTGTCTTGAGTGACAGCCATCTTAGACTCGCTGACTCAAGGGGTTCAAAGGGGCTCGTCGTAGAGCCTCCAGGACCAATCCCAGGTCCCAAGGTGGAACCGGTGGGGCCCTAGCCCGAGCTCTGAGTTTCCGGGCGCCCTTCAGGAAGAGTGTAACCAGGTTACTGCATTCTGCCGAAAGCCTGCACCCTCCTACACGGGCAGCCTTGATGGCAGCCACCATCCCCCTAAGGGTTGAAAAGGCCTTTCCTTTGTCCAACTGATCCTGCAGGAAAAGCAGAATCTCCCGTGGCCCACACAAGAGTGGGTCCGCTTGGCTCTCCCGACACCATAGCTCAAATAACCCCCATCTGTATGAGTATATGACCCTTCTTCTTCTTCTTCTTTCGTATATCATCAGATGGCCAACTCAGTGTCCTGCAGCTACGCCCTCGTCTCTGGTCCTAAGTCGAAAAGACCAGCTTCTGAGGATGGGCTGTATAGGGGGCGGTGATAATGTGCTCGGCAGTCTGTTCAGGCTCGCCACACTCGCATGCCGCACTGTCCGTTAGGCCCCACTTCTTCATAGAAGACTTGAAGCGCCCGACTCCAGTGCGCAGACGGTTCAGCGAGGTCCATAGATGGCGTGGCATGTCTTCTCCTTTTACACCTCCTCCTGGGTCCTGGATGTATCGCTGGATACGGGAGGGCCCAGCTGTCTCCCATGACCGTTTCCACGATGCTGCCAGCCAGGCGTCTCTGGACAAGTCCTCAGGGATAGACTGTAGCATCTCTTGTGCTGCCTTGTTGTAGGGATGGCGAGACTTGAGCCTGATCTTGAGCAGATATGACCCTTGTAGATGGAGCTCTTGCCCCTTGCAGGGTTCGCACCACTGTGTGTGGCAGACCCATTGCCAGGAGGCCGGCCCTCTCAGGGGCCAGGCCCAGAGCCGAAGTCAATGCTTCTTGGGAAAGGGGTGACAGGCTCTGTGACGGGCTGAGGGGATAAGGGGGAGAGCTGGGTTCCTGCTGGCGTCAGGACGAAGGTGATGTCCCTCGGGAGCCTCTGCCCCGAGCTCTGCCACCACGCCGACCGCCGCGCCTCCGACTACTCTGCCTAGAGGCATCCAATAGTCCTCAGGTCCAGGATCCTATAGTTTGTATAGTTTCAATGTACACTTTATTTTTTTAATATTATACTGTTTAGACTGATGATAGGTTCTTTTTTACCTATGATTACCTCGTGTTTAACTTGCTTACTGAAGTCACTCTGTCTGCTAAATGCCTAAATTGTAAATTGTTGCAGAAATGTGGGCTCTCTGAGCAGATGGACATGCCATGGAATAATCACACCTAATTTTCCTGCTGCATGGGACACTTATTTTGATGTCGGTTGGGGGAAACCTGAGTGGGCCACAGGTTGTTCCTGCTGTGTGGCGATTGCAGAATGTGCTGGTTCCGTGCATGCTATAGACAAAGGACACCTCTGTCCGGGCCCTGTGTCACACGGCGGCTAGAATAACAAGTGCCCAGCGGCTTGTGTGTTTAAATACCACTAAAGGGAAATCATTCAAGTAGGACACTCAGGATTTACTGCTGCACTTGCAGTTACTCTTTACATGAGTGGAGGAGGATGTGGCAGATTGACTGGTTACGTGTGTGTGTGTGTGTGTGTGTGTGTGTGTGTGTGTGTGTGTGTGTGTGTGTGTGTGTGTGTGTGTGTGTGTGTGTGTGTGTGTGTGTGTGTGTGTGTGTGTGTGTGTGTGTGTGTGTGTGTATTCTTTCTTTCAGTTGTGTTTTCCTGTGATATCTCATGTGGTGCAAACCCCTATGTTCAATATGAGATTCACTCTGATAATTCACGGCAACATGACATTGAACAATTAAAAGCAAGGAAGGGGCTTAACAAACCAACTGGTACTAATAAAGAAAAATACATCAAATAGCCATTATAAATACAATGGTATGTATCTTAAGTACAAAATACAATACAGCACTGAAACCTATGACTACTCATACCCAAATTATCAGTGTTTTTCCAGATATAGACAGCTTTTAGAGATAATTCGTACACTAAGTACAGTGCACAGCTAATGATCTCTCAAGTAATTTATACTCCATATTTGAGAAAGTTACTGTAACTGCTTCCAGACAGAGACTTCATTGTCTACTGACCTCACTGTCTGTGGTCACCGTAAATGTGCAGTCACAAAAAAATAATAATGTTGTGTGTTGGAATGGCCCGACTGCCCCCCTTGCAGCTTGTGGGTAAAACCACCAAATGGATGCAAGTTCTGTAGAAAACAAAATACCGCACTTTTTAGCTCTATTACCGTGCCAAAGGCAATGGATTTCTGTTTGACAAAAACAGAGGAAAATTTAAACACTGAGGAAACTAGAGGGGAATAAGCATAAAGCACTCACCAATGCTGAGAGGCCAAAACCAGATGGAATTTGTTGTAATGAGGTTCAGAGCTATGTGAGACAGACTGTAAGACTGTATGTTCCAAGAGACAGCCCCATTCACATTTCTAAATCAAAAGCACCAGTATCTTCAAGTCATCAGGATTTTGTGATAACTCAATTCAAGTACCAGTATGTTGACTCACTTATATTGTTGTAGCAACTGAAATGCTCTTCAAAAGTTCTCAATTCAAGTCTTTTCAACTTGTCACAGCATCAGGAGACACGTTTCAGATACACTATAGCTCACAGTCACAGTGTAAAAAAAAGTGTCAATATATCTGAATGTTTGCAACCAAAAAATATTAGTTACTAGTTGTGAGGTCAACAAAAGAGCCACTTAACATCCCTGTTATGATCTCATTTCACACAACTTCACGTTTCTGTTTGAAGATGACAAAAATAGACTCCTTAAAAGTTCTCAACTCACAAGTGCCATTTATCTTCTTGTTAACTCAACCTCACACGGCAAACTGCCAATAAAGTTGTGACAACAACTAAGTGACAGCAGCCTGCTGAAAAACAGTACGTTCCTAAAAAGTTATTTCAAAAGCACAAAAGTACCTCCGGGTTATCGTTAGTTAAAATGCCACCTCCTTCCCATCTCAGAAGTGACTTGAGCCGTCCCAGGAAATGTCGCATTCAAGAGCTCATCGGTGCTCAGACACACTTGACTTTTAAATAGAGATAATTCAAAAGTAAAAGCATGACATGGCGGTATCTCCTCTGTCCTCTCATTGAGCACAAGACAGGGAGGGATCATAGCAGGAGACAGTGGCAGAGTTGTCATGTGGCGAGGGAAAGGCTGGCCAGCATGGGTACTGTACCGTATGAGCAGCTTAATGGGTGGGAACATGCTACACTCAGCTGAGAAACGGGCACTATACATTCCAGTCCCACACAGAGAGTCACACAGTGGGTTGGATCAATGTAGACCCTTACAAAGACAGACACCCACTCAGGCCAGCTTCGATAATGATGCAGCCAAAGGCTAGCTGTCATGCATAATACAACTGTTGGGAAATGACTTTTTATACCAAAAATGTTTAATTGACAATGAAAATCCCCTTCACAGACGCATTTTGCTCAATGTAAGCCTTTGTCCTTGAGAAAGAGAGACCCACTCAGGAAAGGCTAGCTCTGTTTGGGGTCACTTGAGTATGTTCACTCAAGTTTCTCCAGATTACATGTCAATTTTGTGGTCATAGAGCCTTTAAGTCTCTATATTTACTCCATACTGTAATGACATACAGTAAAAGAACCTTTCCAAGGCAAAGAATTCCAAGCTTTTCAGATTGCATATTTCACTTTCTGAATCCTTTGCATTTAAAGTGACCTCACTGTTATTGTAATCAACTACAGGCTACATGAGGTTGAAAATCAATCAGTGGCTTCGCCAAATGTAATCAGATAATTCATTATGGTATTACAGCAACAGCATATATTGATACAATCATGATTCATGTTATTCCACAACACTTACACAGAAGCACAAATGATGCCTTTAGAGAGTAATATAAAGAAAGACTGAATCTGATCTACAACATAAATGAACGGAGATGCCCTTTATTAATCCCATAGGATAAGTTTCTTGCTCAGGAACACTTCAACTCGCAAACAAGGGCAGAACGAGAGGTGAGCCAGTGACCTTCTGATTACCAGACGGCCTCTCTACCCACTAAGCTATGGCCGCCTCCAAATAAAAGAATGAATGAATTATGAATGAATAAATGAGTAGATACTAGGCAGATGGAAGGCATTAATGGATGGATAGGCATGTCTGTCTGTCTGTCTGTCTGTCTGTCTGTCTGTCTGTCTGTCTGTCTGTCTGTCTGTCTGTCTGTCTGTCTGTCTGTCTGTCTGTCTGTCTGTGATATTTGTTACACCAATAATCTTGGTATGGTGGCTTTAATCATGCACCTCATTGGTGGCAGATTGACATGTTGGCAGCTAAAGAATTCAATTTGAATCTGCTGTTACACTCTTTCTTAGTCACTCGGAATGAGAGTCTCAATTAAATGCTTAAAGTAGCCTACCTATGACAGGGCTGACACAATAGGGGAGGTGAAAAGGTCTCTAAAGTTCTTGCTAGACACAACTGCCCCACTGCCAATTATCTCCGCTGAGTCTAAATGTGGCGCATTCTTCAGATAACGCTGGCAGGGGCCAACTCATTTCGGCTTTGGGTTATGTTTTGCCATGCTGACACTAGGCTAAAATAACTATGTATGGTATGTTAACAGACTGCATAAACTGGGAATGGCTGCAACAGCACTGTCATTTAGAAAGAGCGAATGAAATCAGCTACCAAATATAAATACATACACGCATGTCTTTGACAACAAGCTGTCATAACATTCAGAGACATGAGTGGGAAGTCTTTGTGGCCACAGATTGGTGGCATATACCGGAATCCTGTTGGCATAAACTCATGAATGAAGTCACAAAACGATCACTTTTGATCACTAAACCTAGGCCCATCATAAGGCCTTGCCACTCTGGTCTGTCAGTGTCAATGACCACAAACTATCAAGTTTACTACTATTATTGCTGACAGTGTCAAAGCATATCCCCCACCAACAACAATATTCATTGCCTTTCACGAGCAAAGAGACACGTCAAACAATATCAGAAGGAAGACGTGTACAGTAGCTTAAGCTTTCCATGGTGACGCCTTGAGATGAATGATATTGGGGTTTTGTGGTGGCGAGAGTAGCTCAAAATGTACGTTTGAAGACACACAATCGCAAAGATTTAGGAATACGGGGAAAATAGCTTGCTCTATAGGGGTGATGGCTAATGATGGAAAAACAGTGTCAACGATTTGATATCTTTCAGAGTGACAGCTTCAGTGACTAAACAAGATGGAGGGAGGTTTTGTGGATGGTGGTGGTAGGGGGTGCTGACAGGGCCGTCATGAGAATCACAGTTTGGAGAACCTGACACACACACACACAGTGTGTGTGTGTGTGTGTGTGTGTGTGTGTGTGTGTGTGTGTGTGTGTGTGTGTGTGTGTGTGTGTGTCTCACACACACACACACACACACACACACACACACACGCACGCACATGCACACAGGATACGTGTGTAGGAGGATGGCAAGAAAGGTTTGCGGCAAGAGCTTTTCTATTAAAAAAATTCATTAACTTAGCGAAATAACAATAGCAGTATAGAAGGGAGGATTTTCGAAGAAGAGGTGAGAATTAAATAAAGAAGAAAATGGCAAGCGAGTCCACTCTCGTTAAGGACAGAATGAGCGGAAGTAGATGTTCGGCTGTAATTCTCTAAGTACAGCTGCCGAACACAAAGTGTGAAGACAAATTAGCACAGTGCTCCCATCTGACCTAAAGGCAATGACGCCAGCTCTGAGGAGAACCTCTGTTCC